>NW_026286463.1:12500-76675 GCF_023373465.1 Oncorhynchus keta | reverse complement strand
ACCAGTGATGTTATGGTGATGTAGTGCACAAATACCAGCCACCAATATAATCCACCAATACCAGCCACCAATATAATCCACCAATACCAGCCACCAATACCAGCCACCAATATAATCCACCAATACCAGCCACCAATATAATCCACCAATACCAGCCACCAATATAATCCACCAATATAATCCACCAATATAATCCACCAATATAATCCACCAATATAAGCCACCAATATAATCCACCAATATAATCCACCACCAATATAATCCACCAATACCAGCCACCAATATAATCCACCAATATAATCCACCAATACCAGCCACCAATATAATCCACCAATACCAGCCACCAATATAATCCACCAATACCAGCCACCAATACCAGCCACCAATATAATCCACCAATACCAGCCACCAATATAATCCACCAATACCAGCCACCAATATAATCCACCAATACCAGCCACCAATACCAGCCACCAATACCAGCCACCAATACCAGCCACCAATATAATCCACCAATACCAGCCACCAATATAAATCCACCAATACCAGCCACCAATATAATCCACCAATATAAGCCACCAATACCAGCCACCAATACCAGCCACCAATATAAGCCACCAATATAATCCACCAATATAAGCCACCAATATAAGCCACCAATATAATCCACCAATACCAGCCACCAATATAATCCACCAATACCAGCCACCAATATAATCCACCAATATAATCCACCAATACCAGCCACCAATATTATCCACCAATACCAGCCACCAATATAATCCACCAATATTATCCACCAATACCAGCCATATAATCCACCAATACCAGCCACCAATATAATCCACCAATACCAGCCACCAATACCAGCCACCAATATAATCCACCAATATTATCCACCAATACCAGCCACCAATATATAATCCACCAATATTATCCACCAATACCAGCCACCAATATAATCCACCAATACCAGCCACCAATACCAGCCACCAATATAATCCACCAATATTATCCACCAATACCAGCCACCAATATAATCCACCAATACCAGCCACCAATATAATCCACCAATACCAGCCACCAATATTATCCACCAATACCAGCCACCAATATAATCCACCAATACCAGCCACCAATATAATCCACCAATACCAGCCACCAATACCACCACCAATATAATCCACCAATACCAGCCACCAATATAATCCACCAATATAATCCACCAATACCAGCCACCAATATTATCCACCAATACCAGCCACCAATATTATCCACCAAAATAATCCACCAATATAATCCACCAATATTATCCACCAATATTATCCACCAATACCAGCCACCAATACCAGCCACCAATATAATCCACCAATATAATCCACTAATACCAGCCACCAATATAATCCACCAATATAATCCACCAATATAATCCATCAATAAGCCACCAATATAATCCACCAATATAATCCACCAATATAATCCACCAATACCAGCCACCAATACCAGCCACCAATATAATCCACCAATATTATCCACCAATACCAGCCACCAATATAATCAAAATAATCACAATATAATCCACCAATACCAGCCACCAATACCAGCCACCAATATAATCCACCAATATAATCCACCAATATAATCCACCAATACCAGCCACCAATATAATCCACCAATACCAGCCACCAATACCAGCCACCAATATAATCCACCAATATAATCCACCAATATAATCCACCAATACCAGCCACCAATATAATCCACCAATACCAGCCACCAATATAATCCACCAATATAATCCACCAATATAATCCACCAATATAAGCCACCAATATAATCCACCAATATAATCCACCAATACCAGCCACCAATATAATCCACCAATATAATCCACCAATATAATCCACCAATACCAGCCACCAATATAATCCACCAATATAATCCACCAATATAATCCACCAATATAATCCACCAATACCAGCCACCAATATAATCCACCAATATAATCCACCAATATAATCCACCAATATAATCCACCAATACCAGCCACCAATATAATCCACCAATACCAGCCACCAATACCAGCCACCAATATTATCCACCAATATTATCCGTTATACAGGATACAGTTGGTAATGATAGGGTACATTATAATAATAATAATAATAATATATGCCATTTAGCAGACGCTTTTATCCAAAGCGACTTACAGTCATGTGTGCATACATTCTACGTATGGGTGGTCCCGGGAATCGAACCCACTACCCTGCGTTACAAGCGCCATGCTCTACCAACTGAGCTACAGAAGGACCACATTATATAGGATACAGATGGTAATGATAGGATACATTATATAGGATACAGATGGTAATGATAGGATACATTATATAGGATACAGATCGTAGAGACTTACCCAGAAAGACTCACAACTGTAATCGCTGTCAGCCGTGGTTCTAACATGTATTGATTTAGGGGTTGAATCCAATCAATATATATTTGTGGGGTTTTCTTCATAACTTTTTTTTTTTTACAAATGTTAGAAATTGACAAAAAATAGCTCAATTAAATCAATTTCAATTCCATTTTGTAACACAACGAAATGTGGTCTATAATTAGGAACACTTTCTGAAGTTACGGTATATATTTTATAATCAAATAAATATTATACATTTTATAATCAAATACATATTATATATTTTATAATCAAATACATATTATATATTTTATAATCACTCTTAAAATTATTGGAAATAAAAGATCACAAAATTAGAGACATTCTCTCAGTATGTTAATACTGATTGATTTTCTATTCCTAGAATACTGACATTTATATTGATTTCAAATTCAAGCGAAATTTAGTTTTGAACATTCAGATGCAGTCGAAACCATAATTAACCTGAACACCTGATTCATGAAGTTCAACCCAGATAAATCTGACATAGATTGGCAAGTACTTAATTATTTCCTCATAATTTGTAAAAAAAAAAATAATAATAATAAATACTTCCTCATAATTTCTGTTGCTCTAGCAGTGATTGATTTTAGATGATAGGTGTGAAAGCAGTGATTGATTTTAGATGATAGGTGTGAAAGCAGTGATTGATTTTAGATGATAGGTGTGACAGCAGTGATTGATTTTAGATGATGGGTGTGAAAGCAGTGATTGATTTTAGATGATAGGTGTGAAAGCAGTGATTGATTTTAGATGATAGGTGTGAAAGCAGTGATTGATTTTAGATGATAGGTGTGACAGCAGTGATTGATTTTAGATGATGGGTGTGAAAGCAGTGATTGATTTTAGATGATAGGTGTGAAAGCAGTGATTGATTTTAGATGATAGGTGTGAAAGCAGTGATTGATTTTAGATGATAGGTGTGAAAGCAGTGCTTGATTTTAGATGATAGGTGTGAAAGCAGTGCTTGATTTTAGAAATGCACCAATTTGTAAGTCGCTCTGGATAAGAGTGTCTGCTAAATGACTTAAATGTAAATGAAAATGTAAAATCGACCTTCAATCGTGGATTGATGGCAGCATTCGCGTGAAACTGTAGCACTCACTTCATCATCATGAAGTGCTTTGAGAGACTAGTCAAGGACCATATCACCTCCACCCTACCTGACACCCTAGACCCACTCCAATTTGCTAACCGCCCAAATAGGTCCACAGACGATGCAATCTCAACCACACTGCACACTGCCCTAACCCATCTGGACAAGAGGAATACCTATGTGAGAATGCTGTTCATCGACTACAGCTCGGCATTTAACACCATAGTGCCCTCCAAGCTCGTCATCAAGCTCGAGACCATGGGTCTCGACCCCGCCATGTGCAACTGGGTACTGGACTTCCTGACGGGCCGCCCAGGTGGTGAGGGGTAGGCAACAACATCTCCACCCCGCTGATCCTCAACACTGGGGCCCCACAAGGGTGCGTTCTGGAGCCCTCTCCTGTACTCCCTGTTCACCCACGACTGCGTGGCCACGCACGCCTCCAACTCAATCATCAAGTTTGCGGACGACACAACAGTGGTAGGCTTGATTACCAACAACGACGAGACGGCCTACAGGGAGGAGGTGAGGGCCCTCGGAGTTTGGTGTCAGGAAAATAACCTCACACTCAAAGTCAACAAAAAACTAAGGAGATGATTGTGACTTCAGGAAACAGCAGAGGAACCCCCTACAGGTGCATCAAAGCTGGGACCGAGAGACTGAAAAACAGCTTCTATCTCAAGGCCATCAGACTGTTAAACAGCCACCACTAACATTGAGTGGCTGCTGTCAACACACTGACTCAACTCCAGCCACTTTAATAATGGGAATTGATGGGAAATGATGTAAAATATATCACTAGCCACTTTAAACAATGCTACCTAATATAATGTTCCCTACATTATTCATCTCATATGTATACATATATACTGCACTCAATACCATCTACTGTATCTTGCCTATGCTGCTCTGTACCATCACTCATTCATATATCCTTATGTACATATTCTTTATCCCCTTACACTTGTGTCTATAAGGTAGTAGTTTTGGAATTGTTAGCTAGATTACTTGTTGGTTATTACTGCATTGTCGGAACTAGAAGCACAAGCATTTCGCTACGCTGGCACTAACATCTGCTAACTATGTGTATGTGACAAATAAAATTTGATTTGATTTGATTCTATTTTATTTAAAACTATTACATTACCCTTGGTGTGACCTTCTTAAAACAATGACATATAGCTTAATAGAACCCCATTTTTTGCCGTTTTACTTTAGTGCCTTTTTGCAAACAGGATGTTTTGGAATATGTGTATTCTGTACAGGCTTCGTTCTTTTCACTCTGTCCTTTAGGTTAGTATTGTGGAGTAACTACAATGTTGTTGATTCATCCTCAGTTTTCTCCTTTCACAGCCATTAAACTCTGTAACTGTTGGCCTCATGTTGAAATGCATGACTGGGTGTATTGACACAACACTCAAAGTGTAATTAATAACTTCACCCAAAGGGATATTCAATGTCTGCTTCTTTTTTTACCCATCTACCAATAGGTGCCCTTCTTTGCGAGGCATTGGAAAACCTTCCCGGTCTTTGTGGTTGAATCTGTGTTTTGAAATGCACTGCTCGACTGAGGGACCTTACAGATAAATCGAATGTGTTGGAGTACAGAGATGAGGTAGTTAGTGAAAAATCATGTTGAACACTATTATTGAACACAGGCTGAGTCCATGCAACTTATTATGTGAGTTGTTACAAATGTTTACTCCTGAACATGTTTAGGCTTGTCATAACAGAGGGGTTTGAATACTCAATGACTCAATGCATTTCAGTTGTTCATTTTTTAATTAATTTGTTTAAAAAAATCCAAATAACATAATTACACTTTGACATTATGGGGTATTGTGTAAGCCAGTGACCTCCCAAAGATTCAAAATGGAATCAATTTAAAATTCGGTCTGTATGTAAACAAAATAATTGAAAAAAGCAACAGGGTGTTTCTGAAGGAACTGTTTTAAAATGAGAGTTATATATGCAAAGTACTCCCATGGATTTTAGAGTCACTGAAGAGGCATTTCATCAGGTCATCCCTGTTCAATTCTAACCCCATTTAAAACGATCTGACTGAGAAACCATTGTCCTGGATGAACAAAAGAGAATCAGTCTGCTACATTACATATATTTAATGAAATCCATAGATCACCCTAAAGTGCTACCTCTGCTTGGGATTGCTGAAGAAAATCAATAGTTTGGAGAATTAATTATTCTTAAGGAGGGTAAATCTTTACATCATTAACACCATTTCTCTCTCTTGTGTTTTCTGTTTTGTTCCCAGAGCCCCGTAGAGTGCGGAGATGAGTGTGGTGGCGGTGACACGTTCTAACACCACAAGAATTCAGCAGCTTGTCATGACACACAGCAGATGGATGTTGACACCTGCCACACATTTTGTGTACTGCGTGCGTTTGTTTGTGCGTGCGTGCGTGCGTCTCTTCCATTGTGACTCAAGTCTTGTCTGAGAGTTATAATTACTAGACACTTAAATCATTCTACTTCCCATTCAGAGGTTAAAGATGGTTGATTGTACTTAGACTGAACAAGCCTCAGGCATTTTACTGTTCCCCTTTTAGTTTACCTCTCCATGTCGTCGTCTGAGGACTACTAGAAGACAGCGCCATGATCTGAATTAGAAACGCTGCAGTAGTGCTGCATCATGGGTCTGGCTGCCTGTAGCCAAATGAACAAGTTCAACAAAAGTAGGTTCAACGAATTGGAGAGAGATCCTGATTGGCTAACTGATTTACTTCAGTTAGCCAATCGGTGTCAAGTAAAGATTTGAACATGTTGCAGTACCTTTCTGGGAATTCTACTTCCACAACACAAAACGATTTACTGTTGAAAACACGGTGTACTTAGTGTGCGTGCCCCGTCCTGAGTGTTATAAATCCCCCAGTGGATTCTGGGGGTTATTATCTAGCTCTGCTCGCTTAGCAATGTCGAATGAATGGAATGGTTAGAATTAACGACTGGGTCAAAACTTGAGAAATATTAAGTGATGATACACTGGCGGCCATTTTGTTTTGACTTCCGAAACAGGAAACACTTCCATGTAGGTGTACCATATACCATGTTCCAAACTAAGTCCTTCTGCCGTGTACCTTAGTGTTGTAGGAGTCTGTGCTGTGTCGATCCTGGTTGATGTTTTGTCTGGTCTGTCAGACAAAAGCACAGGAGCTGATCCTGTCTGTTCTCATCAGTAGAATAGAGGTGACTGGAAGAAACACCTTTGGCAGCGTTGCCGAGAGGGGGCTCAGAGGTGGCTGATTGCGAGGTTAATTGGCACTGGGAAATAATGCTCATTATGCTCATTATGCTGAATGGAACAATCAGGAATTGGAAATCAATCTTTCTGTTTGTTTGGGAGGGAGCCTCGATTCATTTTTATAGGGCCTTTAGTTTATATCTGATGCTGCACAGGGATAAACATGATAGAAATAGCATTACAAAAACGGATATATGCCCTCAGAAGAGGGTATAGCCAATCAGAACAGGGTATATCTCATCAGAACTGGGTATAGGCCAATCAGAACAGGGTATATCTCATCAGAAATGGGTATAGGCCATCAGAACTGGGTATAGCCCCTCATAACTGGGTATAGCCCCTCAGAACAGGGTATAGCCCCTCATAACTGGGTATAGCCCCTCATAACTGGGTATAGCCCCTCATAACTGGGTATAGCCCCTCATAACTGGGTATAGCCCCTCAGAACAGGGTATAGCCCCTCATAACTGGGTATAGCCCCTCATAACTGGGTATAGCCCCTCATAACTGGGTATAGCCCCTCAGAACAGGGTATAGCCCTCATAACTGGGTATAGCCCTCATAACTGGGTATAGCCCCTCATAACTGGGTATAGCCCCTCAGAACAGGGTATAGCCCCTCATAACTGGGTATAGCCCCTCATAACTGGGTATAGCCCCTCATAACTGGGTATAGCCCCTCATAACTGGGTATAGCCCCTCAGAACAGGGTATAGCCCCTCATAACTGGGTATAGCCCCTCATAACTGGGTATAGCCCCTCATAACTGGGTATAGCCCCTCAGAACAGGGTATAGCCCCTCATAACTGGGTATAGCCCCTCATAACTGGGTATAGCCCCTCATAACTGGGTATAGCCCCTCAGAACTGGGTATAGCCCCTCATAACTGGGTATAGCCCCTCAGAACAGGGTATAGCCCCTCATAACTGGGTATAGCCCCTCATAACTGGGTATAGCCCCTCATAACTGGGTATAGCCCCTCAGAACTGGGTATAGCCCCTCATAACTGGGTATAGCCCCTCAGAACAGGGTATAGCCCCTCATAACTGGGTATAGCCCCTCATAACTGGGTATAGCCCCTCATAACTGGGTATAGCCCCTCATAACTGGGTATAGCCCCTCAGAACAGGGTATAGCCCCTCATAACTGGGTATAGCCCCTCATAACTGGGTATAGCCCCTCATAACTGGGTATAGCCCCTCAGAACAGGGTATAGCCCCTCATAACAGGGTATAGCCCCTCAGAACTGGGTATAGCCCCTCAGAACAGGGTATAGCCCCTCAGAACTGGGTATAGCCCCTCAGAACAGGGTATAGCCACTCAGAACTGGGTATAGCCCCTCAGAACAGGGTATAGCCCCTCAGAACTGGGTATAGCCCCTCAGAACAGGGTATAGCCACTCAGAACTGGGTATAGCCACTCAGAACTGGGTATAGCCCCTCAGAACAGGGTATATCTCATCAGAACTGGGTATAGCCCATCAGAACAGGGTATATCTCATCAGAACAGGGTATAGCCCATCAGAACAGGGTATATCTTATCAGAACAGGGTATAGCTCCTCAGAACTGGGTATAGGCCATCAGAACTGGGTATAGGCCATCATAACTGGGTATAGTGTCTCAGAACTGGGTATAGGCCATCAGAACTGGGTATAGGCCATCATAACTGGGTATTGTGTCTCAGAACTGGGTATAGGCCAATCAGAACAGGGTATAGCCCCTCAGAACTGGGTATAGGCCATCAGAACTGGGTATAGTGTCTCAGAACTGGGTATAGGCCAATCAGAACAGGGTATAGCCCCTCAGAACTGGGTATAGGCGATCAGAACTGGGTATAGCCCCTCAGAACAGGGTATATCTCATCAGAACAGGGTATAGCCCCTCAGAACTGGGTATAGCCCCTCAGAACAGGGTATAGCCCCTCAGAACTGGGTATAGCCCCTCAGAACTGGGTATAGCCCCTCAGAACAGATTATAGCCCCTCAGAACTGGGTATAGCCCCTCAGAACTGGGTATAGCCCCTCAGAACAGGGTATAGCCCCTCAGAACTGGGTATAGCCCCTCAGAACTGGGTATAGCCCCTCAGAACAGGGTATAGGCCCTCAGAACAGGGTATAGCCCCTCAGAACTGGGTATAGCCCCTCAGAACTGGGTATAGCCCCTCAGAACAGGGTATAGCCCCTCAGAACTGGGTATAGCCCCTCAGAACAGGGTATAGCCCCTCAGAACAGGGTATAGCCCCTCAGAACTGGGTATAGCCCCTCAGAACAGGGTATAGTCTCTCAGAACCGGTGCCATTGCGCCCTGATCAGATGTAGTGCACTACATAGGTGGTGGTATTTGGTACACGACCATCGTATCCCTCTGTGCCATGCCTCCAGGGTGGGATGTGACTGCTGCCGTAGTGTTGATGTGTGTTTTGGATTCACACAGCGAGGATCAACAACATCAGCATATCGGATTGATTAGTCTCTCTGATTACATTATAAATGATCTTTCCAATGATTCCCATCTCAACGCCATTGAAGCGTGTTTAATGATGAAGGTGTCTTTCAAAGATCTTTCTGTCTTATTCCTGAAGGTTGTCTGTGTGGACGTCAGACGATTTTTACAACGTTCTAAAACTTAACATTGACAACCCATATAGGTTAATACATACCTTATGAAATGTAACATATCGTACTAAAGGGACGGAGACAGATTTATATTTACAATGTTACAATGTTACGTCTATCCCTGAGATCAAGTTGAGCTATCGTACTCGATAGAGAGGAACACATATTTTATTTGGTTGGCTTGTCATTTCAAAAACTACGTCCCTCTGTGGGAGGTTCAACAGTCAGAGCCTTACGTCTCTCTGTGGGAGGTTCAACAGTCAGTGCCTTACGCCCCTCTGTGGGAGGTTCAACAGTCAGAGCCTTACGTCTCTCTGTGGGAGGTTCAACAGTCAGAGCCTTACGTCTCTCTGTGGGAGGTTCAACAGTCAGTGCCTTACGCCCCTCTGTGGGAGGTTCAACAGTCAGAGCCTTACGCCCCTCTGTGGGAGGTTCAACAGTCAGAGCCTTACGCCCCTCTGTGGGAGGTTCAACAGTCAGAGCCTTACGTCTCCCTGTGGGAGGTTCAACAGTCAGAGCCTTACGTCTCTCTGTGGGAGGTTCAACAGTCAGTGCCTTACGCCCCTCTGTGGGAGGTTCAACAGTCAGTGCCTTACGCCCCTCTGTGGGAGGTTCAACAGTCAGTGCCTTACGCCCCTCTGTGGGAGGTTCAACAGTCAGAGCCTTACGCCCCTCTGTGGGAGGTTCAACAGTCAGTGCCTTACGCCCCTCTGTGGGAGGTTCAACAGTCTGTGCCTTACGCCCCTCTGTGGGAGGTTCAACAGTCAGAGCCTTACGTCTCTCTGTGGGAGGTTCAACAGTCAGTGCCTTACGCCCCTCTGTGGGAGGTTCAACAGTCAGAGCCTTACGCCCCTTTGTGGGAGGTTCAACAGTCAGTGCCTTACGCCTCTCTGTGGGAGGTTCAACAGTCTGTGCCTTACGCCCCTCTGTGGGAGGTTCAACAGTCAGTGCCTTACGCCCCTCTGTGGGAGGTTCAACAGTCAGAGCCTTACGCCCCTCTGTGGGAGGTTCAACAGTCAGAACCCAGCCTTACGCCCCTTGTGGGAGGTTCAACAGTCCCTTACGCCCCTGTGGGAGGTTCAACAGTCAGAGCCTTACGTCCCTGTGGGAGGTTCAACAGTGGAGCCTTACGCCTCTGTGGGAGGTTCAACAGTCAGTGCCTTACGCCCCTCTGTGGGAGGTTCAACAGTCAGTGCCTTACGCCTCTCTGTGGGAGGTTCAACAGTCAGAGCCTTACGCCCCTCTGTGGGAGGTTCAACAGTCTGTACCCAGCCTTATGCCCCTGACAAGTTAAAAATCTGTCATTCTGCCCCTGACAAGGCAGTTAACCCAGTGTTCCCCTGACAAGGCAGTTAACCCAGTGTTCCCCTGACAAGGCAGTTAACCCAGTGTTCCCCTGACAAGGCAGTTAACCCAGTGTTCCCCTGACAAGGCAGTTAACCCAGTGTTCCCTGACAAGGCAGTTAACCCAGTGTTCCCTGACAAGGCAGTTAACCCAGTGTTCCCTGACAAGGCAGTTAACCCAGTGTTCCCTGACAAGGCAGTTAACCCAGTGTTCCCCTGACAAGGCAGTTAACCCAGTGTTCCCCTGACAAGGCAGTTAACCCAGTGTTCCCTGACAAGGCAGTTAACCCAGTGCTCCTGACAAGGCAGTTAACCCAGTGTTCCCTGACAAGGCAGTTAACCCAGTGCTCCCCTGACAAGGCAGTTAACCCAGTGCTCCCTGACAAGGCAGTTAACCCAGTGCTCCCTGACAAGGCAGTTAACCCAGTGCTCCCTGACAAGGCAGTTAACCCAGTGTTCCCTGACAAGGCAGTTAACCCAGTGCTCCCTGACAAGGCAGTTAACCCAGTGTTCCCTGACAAGGCAGTTAACCCAGTGTTCCCTGACAAGGCAGTTAACCCAGTGTTCCCCTGACAAGGCAGTTAACCCAGTGCTCCCTGACAAGGCAGTTAACCCAGTGTTCCCTGACAAGGCAGTTAACCCAGTGTTCCCTGACAAGGCAGTTAACCCAGTGCTCCCCTGACAAGGCAGTTAACCCAGTGTTCCCCTGACAAGGCAGTTAACCCAGTGCTCCCCTGACAAGGCAGTTAACCCAGTGTTCCCCTGACAAGGCAGTTAACCCAGTGCTCCCCTGACAAGGCAGTTAACCCAGTGTTCCCCTGACAAGGCGTAGATGTTAATTAAGGCAGTCCCCCGCACCTCTTTTAAGAGAGGTTGGGTTAAATGCTGAAGACATATTTCATTTGAATGCATTCTGTTGTACAACTGACTAGGTATCCCAGTTTCCCTTTCCTTTCATCCTTAATTTGAGAGCGAAGGGCACGCCATAATCTCAGTATTGTGTTACCGATCGAACATGCCTCATGTATCACGAGCCACTTTAAACAATGCCACTTGTATATGTTTACATACCCTACATTACTCATCTCATATGTGTATATACTGTACTCTATACCATCTACTGCATCTTGCCTATGCCGTTCTGTATCATCACTCATTCATATATCTTTATGTACATATTCTTCATCCCTTTACACTTGTGCCTCTCTCTCTCTCTCCCTCCCTCTCTCTCTCTGTCTCTCTCTCTCCCTCTCTCTCTCTCTCCCTCTCTCTCTGTCTCTCTCTCTCTCTCTGTCTCTCTCTCTCTCTCTCTCTCTCCCCTCTCTCTCTCTCTCCCTCTCTCTCTCCCTCTCTCTATCTCTCTGTCTGTCTGTCTGTCTGTCTGTCTGTCTGTCTGTCTGTCTGTCTGTCTGTCTGTCTGTCTGTCTGTCTGTCTGTCTGTCTGTCTCTCTCTCTCTCTCTCTCTCTCTCTCTCTCTCTCTCTCTCTCTCTCTCTCTCTCTCTGCTCTTGCAGAAGTGTTGCATTAGTAATGAGAGTTTCAGTGCTGAGTGAGTGACGAAGATTTAGCCTCACCTCTCCATAGCACCAGTCAGTGTGCTGAGAGAGAGGGAGAGGAGAGGGAGAAGGAGGAGGGATAGAGAGTGGGAGAGGAGAGAGAGGGAGGGAGGCAGGGAGGTGGAGAAGGACAGGGAGGGAGGGAGGGAGGGAGGGAGGGAGGAGGGAGGGAGGGAGGGAGGGGAGGGAGGGAGGGAGGGAGGGAGGGAGGGAGGGAGGGAGGGAGGGAGGGAGGGAGGGAGGAGGGAGAGGTGGAGAAGGACAGAGAAGGGTTGGGAGAGGAGAGAGAGGGATGGAGAGAGAATGAGAGAGGAGAGGGAGGGAGGGAGGGAGGCGTAGATGGAGAGGAGAGACGGGGAGGGACAGAGGTGGAGAAGTACAGAGAGAGTGGGAGATGAGAGAGAGGGAGGGAGAGAGAGAGAGAGAGAGAGAGAGAGAGAGAGAGAGAGAGAGAGAGAGAGAGAGAGAGAGAGAGAGAGAGGTGGAGAAGGGCAGGGCGGGAGGGAGGGAAGAGATCAATAATATCTATCATCATTCTCTCCCTTTCCTCTCCTCTTCTCTAACCCCCTCCCTCAATTTCTCTTCCTCTATCTCCTTCCTTTCCTCTCCCCTATCTCCCTCTACTCTCACCTCCCTCTGTTTTCTCTACGGTACCCTCTCTCCCCTCTCCACCTCTCCTCTCCCCTCCTCTCTCTCCTTTCTCCCCATCTGTGTTTCTTCTCTCCTTCCCTCTCTGTCTCCTCTCCTCGACCCAAACTTCCTTTCTCTGACTACCCACCATAGTAACATTCACTATGCTATCTGACTACCCCCCATAGTAACATTCACTATCCTATCTGACTAACCCCATAGTAACATTCACTATCCTATCTGACTACCCCCCATAGTAACATTCACTATCCTATCTGACTACCCACCATAGTAACATTCACTATCCTATCTGACTACCCCCCATAGTAACATTCACTCTCCTATCTGACTACCCCCATAGTAACATTCACTATGCTATCTGACTACCCCCCATAGTAACATTCACTATCCTATCTGACTACCCCCCATAGTAACATTCACTATCCTATCTGACTACCCCACATAGTAACATTCACTATGCTATCTGACTACCCCCCATAGTAACATTCACTATCCTATCTGACTACCCCCATAGTAACATTCACTATGCTATGTGACTACCCACCATAGTAACATTCACTATGCTATGTGACTATGCTAAGTCCCACATTAATTGATTATCCTTCCCAAATGACTGAATAGCACAAGTAATCTGAACACACAGTTACCATTTATAATCCATTTTACCTAACCATGTGGTGATCTGTAATCCATTCTGATAAACCGTGTGGTGATCTGTAATCCATTCTGACCAAACCATGTGGTGATCTGTAATCCATTCTGATAAACCAACCATGTGGTGATCTGTAATCCATTCTGATAAACCATGTGGTGATCTGTAATCCATTCTGATAAACCATGTGGTGATCTGTAATCCATTCTGATAAACCATGTGGTGATCTGTAATCCATTCTGATATTCTGATAAACCATGTGGTGATCTGTAATCCATTCTGATAAACCATGTGGTGATCTGTAATCCATTATGATAAACCATGTGGTGATCTGTAATCCATTCTGATAAACCATGTGGTGATCTGTAATCCATTCTGATAAACCATGTGGTGATCTGTAATCCATTATGATAAACCGTGTGGTGATCTGTAATCCATTATGATAAACCATGTGGTGATCTGTAATCCATTCTGATAAACCATGTGGTGATCTGTAATCCATTCTACCAAACCATGTGGTGATCTGTAATCCATTATGATAAACCATGTGGTGATCTGTAATCCATTCTGATAAACCATGTGGTGATCTGTAATCCATTCTGATAAACCATGTGGTGATCTGTAATCCATTCTGATAAACCATGTGGTGATCTGTAATCCATTCTGATAAACCATGTGGTGATCTGTAATCCATTATGATAAACCATGTGGTGATCTGTAATCCATTCTGATAAACCATGTGGTGATCTGTAATCCATTCTGATAAACCATGTGGTGATCTGTAATCCATTCTGATAAACCATGTGGTGATCTGTAATCCATTATGATAAACCATGTGGTGATCTGTAATCCATTATGTTAAACCATGTGGTGATCTGTAATCCATTCTACCTAACCATGTGGTGATCTGTAATCCATTATGATAAATTGTGGTGATCCAGATATTGAACTGTTGTTTTCTGTTCAGCCTATCCCATCTGTGTTCATAACACATAAATTATACATGACTTATCAGTATTAACTTGAAGAGAGAATGATATTTGTTAATTTCCATGAGTGACAGCTGGTGATGTTTAATATCTACGTCCTTCATTTAATCAAGTACAGCACGAATCGACTTGAATTGAAAACCGAATTGAGCCATAACATATACAACAAATAGGCATCATTTCAACCTTCAGGCTTCCACATCCTCCAAGACAGGTGAAATAGTAAGAGATAAACAAGCCATAATAAATAGAGATAGAGAGACAGAGGACTGAGACAGAAACAGAGTGTCCTCTGCCTGCAGGTCATCAATAACCCCGGGGAGAGAGTGACCACAACCGATCTGCCTCGGCCAAGCTGAAATATTATCTCCGACCCCAGCTGTAACATTCGCTTTGGAAGCCCCCCCCCCCGGCTCGAATAATATTGATTGTGCGTTTGCACAGGCATGTGCGTCTCCTCAGGTGGAACCAAACTACTCTAGGTCTCACTGCGAGGGTTATGCCCCTGAGGGATTTAGCAGATCAGGGGGAACAGTTAGCCTACTGCTCTGGGGGGGAAAAACAGAATTAAGGGAAATAGACAACAAGGGAAAAGGTAGAAACTGTGGCCTGAGGGAAGAGGAGCTGCAGAGAGACTCAGTTCTACCCACACATTTTCTATGAGATTGAGGTCACGGCTTAGTGACGGTCACTCCAATACCTTTAATTTGTTATTTTTAAGCCCTTTTGCCAGAACTTTGGAAATATGCTTGGGGTCATTGTCCATTTGGAAGACCCATTTGCGACCAAGCTTTGACTTCCTGACTGATGTCTTGAGATGTTGCTTCAATATATCCACATAATTGCCCTTCTTCATGATGCCGTCTATTTTGTGAAGTGCACCAATCCCTCCTGCACCCGTCAAAAACATGATGCTGTCACCACCATGCTTCATGGTTGGAATGGTGTTCTTCGGTTTGCAGGCCTCCCCCTTTTTCATCCAAACATAACGATGGTCTTTATGGCCAAACAGTTCTATTTTTGTTTCATCAGACCAGAGGACATTTCTCCAAAAAGTACGATCTTTGTCCCCATGTGCAGTTGCAAACCATAGTCTGGCTTTTTTTATGGAGGTTTTGGAGCAGTGGCTTCTTCCCTGCTGAGCGGCCTTTCAGGTTATGTTGATATAGGACTCGTTTTACTGTGGATAAACGTTTGTATCTGTTTCCTCCAGCATCTTCACAAATATAATTTGCTGTTGTTTGGGATTGATTTTCCCTTTTCACACCAAAGTACATTAAATCTCTAGGAGACAGAACGCGTCTCCTTCCTGAGCGGTATGACGGCTGCGTGGTCCCATGGAGTTTATACTTGCGTACTATTGTTTGTACAGATGAATGTGGTACCTTCAGGCATTTGGAAATTGCTCCCAAGGATGAACCAGACTTGTGGAGATTTACAATTTTTTTTCTGAGGTCTTGGCTGATTTCTTTTGATTTTCCCATAATGTCAAGCAAAGAGGTACTGAGTTTGAAGGTAGGTCTTGAAATACATTCACAGGTACACCTCAATCGACTCAAATTATGGCAATTAGCCTATTAGAAGCTTCTAAAGCCATGACATCATTATCTGGAATTGTCCAAGCTGTTTAAAGGCACAGTCAACTTAGTGTATGTAAACTTCTGACCCACTGGAATTGTAATACTGTGAATTATAAGTGAAATAATATGTCTGTAAACAATTGTTGGAAAAATGACTTGTGTTATCCACAAAGTAGATGTCCTAACCGACTTGCCAAAACTATAGTTTATTTACAAGACATTTGTGGAGTGGTTGAAAAACGAGTTTTATTGACTCCAACCTAAGTGTATGTAAACTTCTGACTTCAACTGTGTGTAACTATTTCTTTATAGAGGTATATATAAATATCACTTTATAGAGGTATATAAATATCACTGACATTCTGGATGTAGATATAAACCACAGGAAGCCATCCAATCCAGGGGCACTCAGTTCCACTTGTGTTTCAGGTCAATAAGCTGCAATGACAACTAAATGTGTTGTTTTACCAGCAGTAAAATACTGTGAAATGTTTTACTGCAGCATAGTGTAAATTGTGGTACTTAGGCATATGTTTTGAGCTGTGAGTGGCAGGAAGTCATAACCCTGAAATGGTTGAGCATGTTGCCATGTTATTTTGGTCTGTTTAACCATGGAGTCCCTACCAGTTTGGAAGCCTTGGTTAATTAAGGCCTCTAGATGTAGACGTGTCAACCTGATACACTATTTATATTACTGTATTACTGTAGGTGTACTGTAATATACTGTATTTATATTACTGTAGGTGTACTGTAATATACTGTATTTATATTACTGTAGGTGTACTGTAATATACTGTATTTATATTACTGTAGGTGTACTGTAATATACTGTATTTATATTACTGTAAATGTACTGTAATATACTGTATTTATATCATTGTAGGTGTACTGTAATATACTGTATTTATATTACTGTAGGTGTACTGTAATATACTGTATTTATATTACTGTAAATGTACTGTAATATACTGTATTTATATTACTGTAGGTGTACTGTAATATACTGCATTTATATTACATTTACATTTACATTTAAGTCATTTAGCAGACGCTCTTATCCAGATTACTTACAAATTAGGTGTACTGTAATATACTGTATTTATATTACTGTAGGTGTACTGTAATATACTGCATTTATATTACTGTAGGTGTACTGTAATATACTGTATTAATATTACTGTATGTGTACTGTAATATACTGTATTTATATTACTGTAGGTGTACTGTAATATACTGTATTTATATTACTGTAGGTGTACTGTAATATACTGTATTTATATTACTGTAGGTGTACTGTAATATACTGTATTTCTGTTACTGTAGGTGTAATGTAATATACTGTATTTATATTACTGTAGGTGTACTGTAATATACTGTATTAATATTACTGTAGGTGTACTGTAATATACTGCATTTATATTACTGTAGGTGTACTATAATATCATACTGTATTTATATTACTGTAGGTGTACTGTAATATACTGTATTTATATTACTGTAGGTGTACTGTAATATACTGTATTAATATTACTGTAGGTGTACTGTAATATACTGTATTTATATTACTGTAGGTGTACTATAATATCATACTGTATTTATATTACTGTAGGTGTACTGTAATATGATACTGTATTTATATTACTGTAGGTGTACTGTAATATGATACACTATGTGACTGTAGGTGTACTGTAATATACTGTATTTATATTACTGTAGTTGTACTGTAATATGATACACTATGTTACTGTTGGTGTACTGTAATATACTGTATTTATATTACTGTAAATGTACTGCTGTCATATACTGTATTTATATTACTGTAGGTGTAGATGTAATATCACTGCATTTATATTACTGTAGGTGTACTGTAATATACTGTATTAATATTACTGTATGTGTACTGTAATATGATACTGTATTTATATTACTGTAGGTGTACTGTAATATACCATTTCCATATTACTGTAAAATGTACTGTGATATACTGTATTTATATTACTGTAGGTGCACTGTAATATACTGTATTTCTGTTACTGTCGGTGTACTTTAATATACTGTATTTATATTACTGTAGGTGTACTGTAATATACTGTATTTATATTACTGTCCCTGTACTGTAATATACTGTATTTCTGTTACTGTAGGTGTAATGTAATATACTGTATTTATATTACTGTAGGTGTACTGTAATATACTGTATTAATATTACTGTAGGTGTACTGTAATATACTGTATTTATATTACTGTAGGTGTACTATAATATCATACTGTATTTATATTACTGTAGGTGTACTGTAATATGATACTGTATTTATATTACTGTAGGTGTACTGTAAGCTATGATACACTATGTGACTGTACCAGGTGTACTGTAATATACTGTATTTATATTACTGTAGTTGTACTGTAATATGATATTTTTAATTTTTTTTTATTTTACCAGGTAGGCTAGGTTGAGAACAAGTTCTCATTTGCAACTGCGACCTGGCCAAGATAAAGCATAGCAGTGTGAACAGACAACACAGAGTTACACAGGAGTAAACAATGGTCAATAACACAGTAGAAAAAAAAATGGGCAGTCTATATAGATGTGTGCAAAAGGCATGAGGAGGTAGGCGAATAATACAATTTTGCAGATTAACACTGAGTGATAAATGATCAGATGGTCATGTATAGGTAGAGATATTGGTGTGCAAAAAGAGCAGAAAAGTAAATAAATAAATAAAAAAACAGTATAAAAACAGTATGGGAATGAGGTAGGTGAAAATGGGTGGGCTATTTACCAATAGACTATGTACAGCTGAGCGATCGGTTAGCTGCTCGGATAGCTGACTCTTGAAGTTGGTGAGGGAGATAAAAAAGTCTCCAACTTCAGCGATAACCCAGCTGCCAGTCACAGGCAGCAGAGTACTGGACCAAAGGCGGCCAAATGAGGTGTTGGCTTAGGGATGATCAGTGAGATACACCTGCTGGAGCGCGTGCTACGGATGGGTGTTGCCATCGTGACCAGTGAACTGAGATAAGGCTGGAGCTTTACCTAGCATGGACTTGTAGATGACCTGGAGCTGGGTCTGGCGTGGAATATGTAGTCACACAGAAGCCGACTAGAGCTACAAGTCGAGTGGTGGGTGGTATAAGGTGCTTTAGTGACAAAACGGATGGCACTGTGATAGACTGCATCCAGTTTGCTGAGTAGAGTGTTGGAAGCCATTTTGTAGATGACATCACCGAAGTCGAGGATCGGTAGGATAGTCAGTTTTACTATTTGTTTGGCAGCGTGATGAAGGTGGCTTTGTTGATGAACAGAAAGCATCACTCTTGATTTGATTTTCGATTGGAGATGTTTGATGAGTCTGAAGGAGAGTTTGCAGTCTAGCCAGACACCTAGGTACTTATAGATGTCCCACATATTCAAAAGATCGGAACCATGATACACTATGTTACTGTTGGTGTACTGTTATATACTGTATTTATATTACTGTAAATGTACTTAATATACTGTATTTATATTACTGTAGGTGAACTGTAATATACTGCATTTATATTACTGTAGGTGTACTGTAATTACTGTATTAATATTACTGTTTGTACTTAATATGATACTGTATTTATATTAAAAAATGTACTGTTATATGCATTTATATTACTGTAAATGTACTGTGATATACTGTATTTATATTACTGTAGGTGTACTGTAATATACTGTAATATTTGCACTATGTTACTGTAGGTGTACTGTAATATTTATATTACTGTAGGTGTACTGTAATATACTGTATTTATATTACTGTAGGTTTACTGTAATATGATAATCCATATTTATATTACTGTAGGTGTACTGTAATATGATGCTATTTATATTACTGTAGATGTACTGTAATATACTGTATTTATATTACTGTAGGTATACTGTAATATACTGTATTTATATTACTGTAGGTGTACTGTAATATACTGTATTTATATTACTGTAGGTATACTGTAATATACTGTATTTATATTACTGTAGGTGTTCTTGTAATATACTGTATTTATATTACTGTAGATGTACTGTAATATACTGTATTTGTATTACTGTAGGTGTACTGTAATATACTGTATTTATATTACTGTAGGTGTACTGTAATATGATACTGTATTTATATTACTGTTGGTGTACTGTAATATGATACGGTATTTATATTACTGTAGGTGTACTGTAATATACTGTATTTATATTACTGTAGGTGTGCTGTAATATACTGTATTTATATTACTGTAGGTGTGCTGTAATATACTGTATTTATATTACTGTAGGTGTACTGTAATATGATACTGTATTTATATTACTGTAGATGTACTGTAATATACTGTATTTGTATTACTGTAGGTGTACTGTAATATGATACTGTATTTATACTACTGTAGGTGTACTGTAATATACTGTATTTATATTACTGTCGGTGTACTGTAATATACTGTATTTATATTACTGTAGATGTACTGTAATATGATACTGTATTTATATTACTGTTGGTGTACTGTAATATGACTGTATTACTGTTTTATACTACTGTAGGTGTACTGTAATATACTGTATTTATATTACTGTCGGTGTAACTGAGCATACTGTCAAAATCATTAACTGTCCTGTGTAATGCGTAATTTACATTACATTTAAGTCATTTAGCAGAGGCTCTTATCCAGAGCGACTTACAAATTGGTGCATTCACCTTATGACATCCAGTGGAACAGCCACTGATAGTGCATCTAAATCTTTAAAGGGGGTGGGGGGTGAGAAGGATTACTTTATCCTATCCTAGGTATTCCCTTAAAGAGGTGGGGTTTCAGGTGTCTCCGGAAGGTGGTGATTGACTCGCTGTCCTGGCTGTGAGGGAGTTTGTTCCACCATTGGGGGCCAGAGCAGCTTTACAGTTTTGACTGGGCTGAGCGGGAACTGTAGTTCTCATTGGTAGGGAGGCGAGCAGGCCAGAGGTGGATGAACGCAGTGCAGTTTGGGTGTAGGGCCTGATCAGAGCCTGGAGGTACTGAGGTGCCGTTCACAGCTCCGTAGGCAAGCACCATGGTCTTGTAATGCAAGCTTCAACTAAGCCAGTGGAGAGAGCGGGCGAGGTGACGTAGAGAACTTGGGAAGGTTGAACACCAGACGGGCTGCGGCGTTCTGGATGAGTTGTAGGGGTTTAATGGCACAGGCAGGGAGCCCAGCCAACAGCGATTTTGCAATCCAGACGGGACTGGATTAGGATGCGCCGCTTCCTGTGAGGCAGGGCCGTATCTGCGGATGTTGTAGAGCATGAACCTACAGGAACGGGCCACCGCCTTGATGTTAGTTGAGAACAACAGGGTGTTGTCCAGGATCACGCCAATGGTTCTTAGCGCTCTGGGAGGAGGACACAATGGAGTTGTCAACCGTGATGGCGAGATCATGGAACGGGCAGTCCTTCCCCGGGAGGAAGAGCAGCTGTCTTGCCGAGTTCAGCTTGAGGTGGTGATCCGTCATCCACACCGATATGTCTGCCAGACATGCAGAGATGCGATTCGTCACCTGGTCATCAGAAGGGGAAAGGAGAAGATTAATTGTGTCGTCTGCATAGCAATGATAGGAGAGACCATGTGAGGTTATGACAGAGCCAAGTGACTTGGTGTATAGCGAGAATAGGAGAGGGCCTAGAACAGAGCCCTGGGGGACACCAGTGGTGAGAGCGAGTGGTGAGGAGACAGATTTACCTACGCCATGGACTGGTAGGATCGACCTGTCAGGTAGGACGCAATCCAGCGTGGGCCGCGCCGGAGATGCCCAACTCGGAGAGGGTGGAGGGAGGATCTGATGGTTCACAGTATCGAAGGCAGCCGATAGGTCTAGAAGGATGAGAGCAGAGGAGAGAGAGTTAGCTTTAGCAGTGCGGAGCGCCTCCGTGATACAGAGAAGAGCAGTCTCAGTTGAATGACTAGTCTTAAAACCTGACTGATTTGGATCAAGAAGGTCATTCTGAGAGATAGCGGGAGAGCTGGCCAAGGACGGCACGTTCAAGAGTTTTGGAGAGAAAAGAAAGAAGGGATACTGGTCTGTAGTTGCGGACATCGGAGGGACTCTTGTAGGTTTTTTCAGAAGGGGGTGCAACTCGCTCTCTGATGAAGACGGAAGGGACGTTTGCCAGTCTCAGCCATGAGTTGATGAGCTAGGTGAGGTAAGGGGAGAAGGTCTCACGGAAATGGTCTGGGAGAAGAGAGGAGGGGGATAGGGTCAAGCGGGCAGGTTGTTGGTGTACCGTCATAAGACGCGAGATTTCATCTGGAGAGAGAGGAGAAAGAGGTCAGAGCACAGGGGTAGGGCAGTGTGAGCAGAACCAGCGGTGTCGTTTGACTTAGCAAACGAGGATCGGATGTCGTCGAATTCTTTTCAAAATGGTTGACGAATGTCATCTGCAGAGAGGAGGAGGGGGAGGGGGAGGGAGGATTAAGGAGGGAGGAGGATTCAGGAGGGAGGAGACTGGCAAAGAGCTTCCTAGGGTTAGAGGCAGATGCTTGGAATTTAGAGTGGTAGAAAGTGGCTTTAGCAGCAGAGACAGAGGAGGAAAATGTAGAGAGGAGGGAGAAACGATGCCAGGTCCGCAGGGAGGCAGCCTCCATTTCCGCCGGCTGCCCGGAGCCCTGTTCTGTGAGCTCGCAATGAGTCGTCGAGCCACGGAGGCGGGAGGGCAGGATTAGCCGGCTGGGGATAGGGGACATATGAGTCAAAGGATGCAGAAAGGAGGAGAGGAGGGTTGAGGAGGCAGAATCAGGAGATAGGTTGAGATTTGAGCAGAGGGAAGAGATGATAGGATGGAAGAGGAGAGATACTGGGGAGATAGAGCGAAGGTATGGGACTGTAGGTGTACCATCCGTAATATACTGTAAGTTTATAGACTGAGGGAAACTGTAATATAAGGTAGTGGTCGGAGACTTGGAGGGGAGTTCTGAATAGTGGAAGAACAGCATCTAGTAAAGATGAGGTCGTACTGTAATATGCCTGCCTTTATATTAAGGTGAGAGGGTGAGGTCAAAAGAGGAGAGGGAGGGAAATTAGGAGGCAGAGAGGAAATGAGTCAAAGGTAGACTGTAGGTTAAAGTAGAACTGTGAGAGGTGAGCCGTCCTCAGGAAAAGGAGCTTATCATTACATCAAGCTCATTGTGAATGTCCGAGGGGACCTGGGAGGCGATAAATGATAAGGATGTTAAGCTTGAAAGGGCTGGTAATGTGACAGCATGAAATTCAAAGGAGGCGTAGACAGATGGGTAAGGGAGAATAGAGAATGACCATTTGGGAGAGATGAGGTTCCCGTGCCACCACCCCGCTATGAAGCTACTGTATTTAGAACACTGTAGATGGACGAAGAGAGAGCAGTAGGAGTAGCAGTGTTATCTGTAATATCCATGTATTCCGTCAGTGCCAAGAAGTCGAGGGACTGGAGGGAGGCATAGGCTGAGATGAACTCTGCCTTGTTGGCCGCAGATCGGCAGTTCCAGAGGCTACCGAGACCTGGAACTCCACGTGGGTCGTACTGGGACTACCAGATAGGTACGCGGTGTGGGAGCGCTTGTATGGTCTGTGCAGAGAGGAGAGAACTGGGATAGACTGACACATAGTTGACAGGCTACAGAAGAGGCTACGCTAATAAGGAGATTGAATGACAAGTGGACTACTGTAATATGATCAGAAAGTTATATTACGTAGCAAGAATCTTATTGACTAAAATTTGATTAAAATGATACAGTACTGCTGAAGTAGGCTAGCTGGCAGTGGCTGCGTTGTTGACACTACACTAATCAAGTCGTTCCGTTGAGTGTAATAGTTTCTGTATTTATATTCTGGCCAGCTGGCTAGCTAACAGTGCATTACTGTTAGCTACAGTCAAAGAACGACAATAGCTGGCTAGCTATCCTGTGAAAATCGCCTTCGACTATTTACAATTATCTTTGATACACAGACGGCTGCGTAGCTAGCTACGATCAAACAAATCAAACCGTTGTGCTGTAATGAAATGAAATGAAAATGTGATACCCTGTGGAGCGAAGCGGGAATGCGACCGGGTTGTTGAGTCTAAATTCTATTCAGTAGACGTTGGCTAGCTGTTGGGCTAGCCAGCAGTGTCTCCTACGTTAAGGACGACAAATAGCTGGCTAGACTTATTTAATTGTATTTATCTTGTATATATCCAGGGGTGCGGATAGAAATGCCCTGGTGAAATGTAGAAGCTTGGATACACCAGAGTTGAAATGTGGTCAGCAACTACTTTTGACTGGGGGGATGAGTTTGCACCATGTCTTTACATTCTACAGGACTAATGAGAGACAAGGATGTGGATGATCTTCACTGCCTGTGTGTTTGATAGGCCAAACACGCACACAAGCATGGACACACAGGTGCATGTTCCCACACACACACACACACAATGAGAAACAGCAACAGTGTGTTAATCTTTCCTGTTCTGATAGACAGTGCTACTCATTAGGAACTCATTAGGTGTTCAGAGAACCAGGTCAGAGAGAGAAGTGGAAATTACCAGAGGAAGAGAAGGTAGAGGGAGGAAGGAAGAGGAGGAGGTAGTGGGGGAAGGAAGAGGGAGGTGGAAGAGGGAAGGGGAGGAGGAGGAGGAGGAGGGGAGGAGGAAGAGGAGGAGGAAGGGGAGGAAGACGAGGAGATGACAAGAGGGGGAGGAAGGAAGAGGGGGAGGAAGGTGTGAGCAAGAGGAGGAGGAAGGGGATGTTGAGGGAGGAGGAAGGAACCTACATTTAAAGGGAAAGGAAGAGGGGAGGGAACAGGAAGGTGAGGAAGGAAGAAGGAGGAAGCGCTCTGGGGAGGAAGGAAGAGGAGGAGTTGAAGAGGAAGTGGAAGGTGATCAAGGAAGAGGAGGAGGAAGGAGGAGGAAGAGGAGAAGGAAGAGGAGGAAGGAAGAGGAGGAAGAAGTGGTGAGCAAGTCATCCACAAGATATGAGGCCAGGGGATGCAGAGATGAGGAAGGAAGAGGGGAGGAAGGAAGAGGAGGAAAGGAAGAAGATTGTGTGAAGTCTGGAGGAGGAATGATAGTAGAGACCATGTGAGGTTATGACAGAGCCAAGTGAAGAGTGTATAGGAAGAATAGGAGGAAGGGGAGGAAAGAGGAGGAAGAGAAGAGGAGCGTGGAAGGGGAGGAGAAGAGGAGGAGCCACGCCACCTGGGGAGGAAGGAAGAGTCAGGAAGGAAGAGGAGGAAGAAGAGGTGGGAAGAGGAGGAGAATATGAAGAGGAGGAGGATGAAGGAAGAGGAGGATCTGATGGATGAAGGAAGATGAAGAGCGGAGGAGAGGATGAAGGATGAGAAGGAGGGAGAGGATTAAGGAAGAGCAGGATGAGGATGAAGGAAGAGGATGACAGGAAGATGAAGTCTCAGGAGGATGAGGATTGAAGAGGAGGAGGAAGAGGATCAAGGAAGAGGTCAAGGAAGAGGAGGAGGTTGAGGATGAAGGAAGAGGAGGAGGATGAGGATGAAGGAAGAGGATGAAGGAAGAGGATGAAGGAAGAGTTGAAGACATGAAGAGAGGATCGGAGGATGAGGATGAAGGAAGAGGAGGAGGATGAGGATGAAGGAAGAGGGGACGAAGGGAAGGAAGAGGTGAGGAAGATGAAGAGGAGGAGGAGGTGAGGAGGAGAAGAGGAGGAGGAAAGGATGAAGGAAGAGGAGGAGGATAGGGTCAAGAGGGCAGGTTGTTGAGGCGAAGGAAGAGGAGGAAGAGGATGAAGGATCTGGAGAAGGAGGAGAAGAGGAGGTCAGAGGGGGGTAGGGCAGTGTGAGCAGAAGAGGGGTCGTTTGAGGATGCAAAGAGGATCGGAAGAGGATGAAGGAAGAGGAGAAGGAAGAGGATGAAGGAAGATGAAGAGGCGGAGGATGAGGAGGAAGGAAGAGAAGGAGGATGAGGATGAAGGAAGAGTGAAGGAAGATGAAGAGGAGGAGGCAGATACTTGGAAGAGGTGGAGGAAGTGGCTGAGCAGAGAAGAGGAAGGAAAAGGAGGAGGGGAGGAAAGGAAGAGGAGGAAGGGAAGGAAGAGGATGAAGGAAGGCTGCCAAGAACCCTGTTCTGTGAGCTCGCAATGAGGATGAAGGAGAGGGAGGAGGATGAGGATGAAGGAAGCCGGCCTGGAGGAAGAGGACAAGGAAGAAGGATGCAGAAAGGAAGAGGAGGAGGGGTTGAGGAGGATGCAGAATCAGGAGGATAGGTTGAAGAGAGGAGGAGGATGAGGAGAGGAAGAGATGAAGGAGGATGGAAGAGGAGGAAGTAAGAGGAGGTGGAAGAGGAGGAAGGTGGAGGAAGCAAGAGGAGGAGGCAATGGGGAAGGAAGTTGGAGGAGAGGAGAGGGAAGAGGGGAGGAAGGAAGAGGAGGAAGGAAGGAAGAGGTAGTGGAAGGAGAGGAAGGAAGAGGATGAGGTTAGGGGAGGAAGGAAGAGGAGCTAGTAAAGATGAGGGAAGAGGAGTGAAGCCTTGGAGAGGGGAGGGGGAAGGGAGGAGGAGGGGAGGTCAAGAGGAGGAGGAGTGGAAAGGGGGAGGAAGGCAGAGAGAATGAAGAAAGGTAGGGAAGAGGGGAGGTTAAGAGAGGAGAACTGGAGGAAGGAAGAGGAGGGAGGAAGAGGAGCTTAGGAAGAGGCATCAAGCTCATTGAAAGAAGAGGAGGAAGGAAGGGAGGTGGAGGAGGAGGTGGAAGGGGAGGAAGGATGGGAGGAGGAAGGAAGAGGGGGAGGAAGGAAGAGGAGGAAGGAAGAGGAGGAGGAAGACAGGATGAAGGAAGAGGAGGAAGGAATATGAAGAGGAGGGATGAAGAAGAGGAGGGAGGATGAGGATGAAGAAGATGAAGAGGCGGAGGATGTGGGGGAGGAAGAGAAGGAGGATGAGTATGAAGGAAGAGTGAGATCTGTGGAAGAAGGAAGAGATGAAGGAAGATGAAGAGGAGGAGGACTGGATGAAGGAAGAGGAGGAGGAAGAATCAAGAGGATGAAGGAAGCAGAAGAGGTTGAGGATGGCTAAGGAGAGGATGGATGAAGGAAGAGGATGAAGGAAGAGGATGGGAAGAGGATGAAGGAAGATGAAGAGGCGGAGGATGAGGATGAAGGAAGAGGAGGAGGATGAGGATGAAGGAGAGGAGAGGAGGAAGAGGATGAAGAAGAGGATGAAGGAAGATGAAGAGGAGGGGAGGAGGATGAGGAGGATGAAGAAGGAGGAAGAGGATGAAGGAAGAAGGAAGGAAGGAATATGAAGGGAGGAGGATGAGGATGAAGGAAGAGGATTGACTGGAAAGGATGAAGGGAAGAGATGAAGGAGGAGGAAGAGGAGGAAGTGAGGAGGTGGAAGAGGAGGAGGAGGAGGAAGGAAGAGTTCCGGAGTAGGAAGGATGAATTAAGAGGATGAAGGAAGAGGATGAAGGAAGAGGATGAAGGAAGAGGATGGGGAAGATTGAGTGATGATTAGGAAGAGAAGGAGGATGAATGAAGGAAGAGGATGAAGGAAGATGAAGAGGATGAGATGAAGAAGATCTTTGATACAAGAGGATGAAGCTAGAAGAGGAAAAAGGAAGAGGAGGAGGCTGGAGGATGAAGGAAGATGAAAAGGATACTAGGATGAAGGAAGAGGATGAAGGAAGAGGATGAAGGAAGATGAAGAGGCGGAGGATGAGGATGAAGGAAGAGGGAGGATGAGATGAAGGAAGAGGAAGGGGAGGAAGAGGATGAAGGAAGAGGATGAAGGAAGATGGCTAGACTGAGGAGGATGAAGAGGAGGAGGATAAGGATGAATGAAGAGGATGAAGGTGAAGAGGATGAAGGAAGAGGATGAAGGAAGAGGATGAAGGAAGATGAAGGAGGATTGAGGACTGGGAAGGGAGGAGTTTGCAGATGATCAAGGAAGAGTGATGAAGAAGAGAGGAGGTTGAGATCTCAAGAGGAGGGGAGTGATGAGTTGATAGGCTAGAGGACGAAGAAGAAGAGATGGAAGACAGGATGAAGGAAGATGAAGGCGGAGGATGAGAATGAAGCAAGAGGAGGGAGGGATGAGGATGAAGGAAGACAGGAGGAAGAGGATGAAGGAACTCATTAGGAAGATGAAGAGGAGGAGGAGGATCAGAGGAGGATGAAGAGGAGGAGAGGAAGGATGAAGGAAGAGGAGGAAGGAATATGAAGAGGAGGGATGAGGATGAAGGAAGAGGAGGGAGGATGAGGATGAAGGAAGAGGATGAAGGAGGAGGAAGGAGGAAGTAAGAGGAGGTGGAAGAGGAGGAGGAGGAGGAAGGAAGAGGAGGAGTAGGAGGAGGATGAATTAAGAGGATGAAGGAAGAGGATGAAGGGAAGAGGATGAAGGAAGAGGATGAAAAGATGAAGAGGGGAGGATGAGGATGAAGGAAGAGAAGGAGGATGAGGATGAAGGAAGAGGATGAAGGAAGATGAAGAGGAGGAGGATGAGGATGAAGGAAGAGGAGGAGGAAGAGGATGAAGGAAGAGGATGAAGGAAGAGGGAGGAGGTGGAGGATGAAGGAAGAGGAGGATGAGGATGAAGGAAGAGGATGAAGGAAGAGGATGAAGGAAGATGAAGAGGAGGAGGATGAGGATGAAGGAAGAGGAGGGAATGAGGAGAAGGGGAGAGGAGGATGAGGAGAAGGAAGAGATGAAGGAAGATGAAGAAGGAAGGAAGAGGAGAAGGAAGAGGAGGAGGAAGAGGGAAGGAAGAGGAGGAGGATGAGGATGAAGGAAGAGGATGAAGGTAGAGGAGGAAGGAAGATGAAGAGGCGGAGGGGAGAGGGAAGGAAGAGGAGGAGGATGAGATGAAGGAAGAGGAGGAAGGAAGATGGAAGAGGAGGAAGGAAGATGAAGGGAGGAGGAGGATGAGGAGGAGGATAAGGATGAATGAAGGGGATGAAGGAAGATGAAGAGGAGGAGGGATGAGGATGAAGGAAGAGAAGGAGGATGAGGATGAAGGAAGAGGAGGGATGAGGAGAAGGAAGAGGATGAAGGAAGGATGAAGAGGAGGAGGATGAGGATGAAGGAAGAGGAGGAGGAGGAAGAGGATGAAGGAAGAGGATGAAGGAAGATGAAGAGGAGGAGGAGGATGAGGAGGATGAAGAAGGAGGAGGATAGGATGAATGAAGAATGAAGGAAGATGAAGAGGCGGAGGATGAGGATGAGGAAGGAAGAGGAGGAGGATGAGGATGAAGGAAGAGGAGGATGAGGGATGAAGGAAGAGGATGAAGGAAGATGAAGAGGAGGAGGATGAGGGATGAAGGAAGAGGAGGAAGGAAGAGGATGGGAAGAGGAAGGAAGATGAGGATGAAGGAAGAGGAGGAGGAAGGGAAGGAAGATGAAGAGGCGGAGGATGAGGATGAAGGAAGAGGAGGAGGATGAGGATGAAGGAAGAGGATGAAGGAAGATGAAGAGGAGGAGGAGGATGAGGAGGAGGATAAGGATGAATGAAGAGGAAGGAAGATGAAGAGGCGGAGGATGAGGATGAAGGAAGAGAAGGAGGATGAGGATGAAGGAAGAGGAGGATGAGGATGAAGGAAGAGGATGAAGGAAGATGAAGAGGAGGAGGATGAGGATGAAGGGAAGAGGAGGAGGAAGAGGATGAAGGAAGAGGATGAAGGAAGAGGAGGAGGTTGAGGATGAAGGAAGAGGAGGAGGATGAGATGAAGGAAGAGGATGAAGAAGAGGATGAAGGAAGAGGATGAGGAAGATGAAGAGGCGGAGGATGAGGATGAAGGAAGAGGAGGAGGATGAGGATGAAGGAAGAGGAGGAGGAAGAGGATGAAGGAAGAGGATGAAGGAAGATGAAGAGGAGGAGGAGGATGAGGAGGATGAAGAGGAGGAGGAAGAGGATGAAGGAAGAGGAGGAAGGAATATGAAGAGGAGAGGATGAGGATGAAGGAAGAGGAGGAGGATGAGGATGAAGGAAGAGGATGAAGGAGGAGGAAGAGGAGGAAGTAAGAGGAGGTGGAAGAGGAGGAGGAAGAGGAGGAAGGAAGAGGAGGAGGAGGAGGATGAATTAAGAGGATGAAGGAAGAGGATGAAGGAAGAGGATGAAAGAAGATGAAGAGGAGGAGGATGAGGATGAAGGAAGAGAAGGAGGATGAGGATGAAGGAAGAGGATGAAGGAAGATGAAGAGGAGGAGGATGAGGATGAAGGAAGAGGAGGAGGAAGAGGATGAAGGAAGAGGATGAAGGAAGAGGAGGAGGTGGAGGATGAAGGAAGAGGAGGAGGATGAGGATGAAGGAAAGAGGATGAAGGAAGAGGATGAAGGAAGATGAAGAGGCGGAGGATGAGGATGAAGGAAGAGGAGGAGGATGAGGATGAAGGAAGAGGAGGAGGAAGAGGATGAAGGAAGAGGATGAAGATGAAGAGGAGGAGGAGGATGAGGAGGATGAAGAGGAGGAGGATAAGGATGAATGAAGAGGATGAAGGAAGATGAAGAGGAGGAGGATGAGGATGAAGGAAGAGGATGAAGGAAGATGAAGAGGAGGAGGAGGATGAGGATGAAGAAAGAGGAGGAGGATGAGGATGAAGGAAGAGGAGGAGGAAGAGGATGAAGGAAGATGAAGAGGAGGAGGAGGATGAGGAGGATGAAGAGGAGGAGGAGGAGGAGGAGGATGAATGAAGAGGATGAAGGAAGATGAAGAGGAGGAGGATGAGGATGAAAGAAGAGGAGGAGGAGGAGGATGAAGGAAGAGGATGAAGGAAGAGGAGGAGGAGTAGGATGAAGGAAAGTTGTCTCCAGAGATACTATCTGAAAAGGAAAGTTGTCTCAGAGGTAGTGTCTGAAACTAGGAAAGTTGTCTCTGAGGTAGTATCTGAACCCAGGCCTGTTCTCTGAGGTAGTATCTGAACCCAGGCCTGTTCTCTGAGGTAGTATCTGAACCCAGGCCTGTTCTCTGAGGTAGTATCTGAACCCAGGCAAATCAAATGTATTTATATAGCCCTTCGGCTGATATCTCAAAGTGCTGTACAGAAACCCAGCCTAAATCCCAAACAGCAAGCAATGCAGGTGTGTTCTCTGAGGTAGTATCTGAACCCAGGCCTGTTCTCTGAGGTAGTATCTGAACCCAGGCCTGTTCTCTGAGGTAGTATCTGAACCCAGGCCTGTTCTCTGAGGTAGTATCTGAACCCAGGCCTGTTCTCTGAGGTAGTATCTGAACCCAGGCCTGTTCTCTGAGGTAGTATCTGAACCCAGGCCTGTTCTCTGAGGTAGTATCTGAACCCAGGCCTGTTCTCTGAGGTAGTATCTGAACCCAGGCCTGTTCTCTGAGGTAGTATCTGAACCCAGGCCTGTTCTCTGAGGTAGTATCTGAACCCAGGCCTGTACTCTGAGGTAGTATCTGAACCCAGGCCTGTTCTCTGAGGTAGTATCTGAACCCAGGCCTGTTCTCTGAGGTAGTATCTGAACCCAGGCCTGTTCTCTGAGGTAGTATCTGAACCCAGGCCTGTTCTCTGAGGTAGTATCTGAACCCAGGCAAATCAAATCAAATCAAATGTATTTATATAGCCCTTCGTACATCAGCTGATATCTCAAAGTGCTGTACAGAAACCCAGCCTAAATCCCCAAACAGCAAGCAATGCAGGTGTAGAAGCACAGGCCTGTTCTCTGAGGTAGTATCTGAACCCAGGCCTGTTCTCTGAGGTAGTATCTGAACCCAGGCCTGTTCTCTGAGGTAATATGAGTACTGTCACGGCTCCCTCCAGATCTGTGTCATTACACACACCTTGTCCCATTTCCCTGATTGTAATTGAATAAATGTGCCATTGGGTGGTTGATTATTGATTATTGATTATTGTTCCAATGTCCGTTGGTTTTGTGAGTACCTGAGCCTTGTTGTTTTGGCTTTCGTGCCGCTTGTATTGTGCAGATGATTACGGGTCTCGTCCTGTGAGGTATCGGTGTGTGTGTGTGTGTGTGTGTGTGTGTGTGTGTGTGTGTGTGTGTGTGTGTGTGTGTGTGTGTGTGTGTGTGTGTGTGGGTCTCGTCCTGTGAGGTATCGTGTGTGTGTGTGTGTGCGTGTGTGTGTGTGTGTGTGTGTGTGTGTGTGTGTGTGTGTGTGTGTGTGTGTGTGTGTGTGTGTGTGTGTGTGTGTGTGTGTGCTACGGGTCTCGTTTTAGTGAACTACTTTAGACCAGGGCCCATAGGGGTAGTGCACTACTTTAGACCAGGGCCCATGGGGTAGTGCACTACTTTAGACCAGGAAGCATAGGGGTAGTGCACTACTTTAGACCAGGCACCATAGGGGTGTGCACTACTTTGACCAGGGCCCATAGGGGTAGTGCACTACTTTAGACCAGGAAGCATAGGGGTAGTGCACTACTTTAGACCAGGGCCCATAGGGGTAGTGCACTACTTTGGACCAGGGCCCATAGGGGTAGTGCACTACTTTAGACCAGGGCCCAGGGTAGTGCCTACTTTAGACCAGGGCCCATAGGGGTAGTGCACTACTTTAGACCAGGGCCCATATGGGTAGTGCCTACTTTTTAGACCAGGACCCATAGGGGTAGTGCACTACTTTAGACCAGGGCCCATAGGGGTAGTGCACTACTTTAGACCAGGAAGCATAGGGGTAGTGCACTACTTTAGACCAGGAAGCATAGGGGTAGTGCACTACTTTAGACCAGGGCCCATAGGGGTAGTGCACTACTTTAGACCAGGGCCCATAGGGGTAGTGCACTACTTTAGACCAGGCACCATAGGGGTAGTGCACTACTTTAGACCAGGGCCCATAGGGGTAGTGCACTACTATAAACCAGGTCCCATAGGGGTAGGGCACTACTTTAGAATAGGGTACCGTTTGTGATGATTTTTGACGAGAGGTCCTTGGATTTAAAGAGGGTGATACCATCAGAGAGAGGTCCTTGGTTTTAAAGAGAGAGGTCCTTGGTTTTAAAGAGAGAGGTCCTTGGTTTTAAAGAGTGAGGTCCTTGGTTTTAAAGAGAGAGGTCCTTGGTTTTAAAGAGGTCCTTGGTTTTAAAGAGAGGTCCTTGGTTTTAAAGAGGAGGTCCTTGGTTTTAAAGAGAGAGGTCCTTGGTTTTAAAGAGAGAGTCCTTGGTTTTAAAGAGCGAGGTCCTTGGTTTTAAAGAGAGAGGTCCTTGGTTTTAAAGAGTGAGGTCCTTGGTTTTAAAGAGAGAGGTCCTTGGTTTTAAAGAGTGAGGTCCTGGTTTTAAAGAGAGAGGTCCTTGGTTTTAAAGAGAGGGTCCTTGGTTTTAAAGAGGGTGATAACATCAGAGAGAGGTCCTTGGTTTTAAAGAGAGGTCCTTGGTTTTAAAGAGAGAGGTCCTTGGTTTTAAAGAGTGAGGTCCTTGGTTTTAAAGAGAGAGGTCCTTGGTTTTAAAGAGAGAGGTCCTTGGTTTTAAAGAGAGAGGTCCTTGGTTTTAAAGAGAGAGGTCCTTGGTTTTAAAGAGAGAGGTCCTTGGTTTTAAAGAGGGTGATACCATCAGAGAGAGGTCCTTGGTTTTAAAGAGTGAGGTCCTTGGTTTTAAAGAGAGAGATCCTTGGTTTTAAAGAGTGAGGTCCTTGGTTTTAAAGAGAGGTCCTTGGTTTTAAAGAGAGGTCCTTGGTTTTAAAGAGGGTGATACCATCAGAGAGAGGTCCTTGGTTTTAAAGAGAGGTCCTTGGTTTTAAAGAGAGAGGTCCTTGGTTTTAAAGAGTGAGGTCCTTGGTTTTAAAGAGAGAGGTCCTTGGTTTTAAAGAGAGAGGTCCTTGGTTTTAAAGAGTGAGGTCCTTGGTTTTAAAGAGGTAGGTCCTTGGTTTTAAAGAGAGAGGTCCTTGGTTTTAAAGAGTGAGGTCCTTGGTTTTAAAGAGAGAGGTCCTTGGTTTTAAAGAGGGTGATACCATCAGAGTGAGGTCCTTGGTTTACAGAGTGAGGTCCTTGGTTTTAAAGAGTGAGGTCCTTGGTTTTAAAGAGAGAGAGTCCTTGGTTTTAAAGAGGTCCTTGGTTTTAAAGAGTGAGGTCCTTGGTTTTAAAGAGAGAGGTCCTTGGTTTTAAAGAGGAGGTCCTTGGTTTTAAAGAGAGGTCCTTGGTTTTAAAGAGAGAGGTCCTTGGTTTTAAAGAGGGAGGTCCTTGGTTTTAAAGAGAGGTCCTTGGTTTTAAAGAGAGAGGTCCTTGGTTTTAAAGAGCGAGGTCCTTGGTTTTAAAGAGAGGTCCTTGGTTTTAAAGAGTGAGGTCCTTGGTTTTAAAGAGAGAGGTCCTTGGTTTTAAAGAGTGAGGTCCTTGGTTTTAAAGAGAGAGGTCCTTGGTTTTAAAGAGAGAGGTCCTTGGTTTTAAAGAGGGTGATACCATCAGAGAGAGGTCCTTGGTTTTAAAGAGAGAGGTCCTTGGTTTTAAAGAGAGGTCCTTTTTTAAAGAGTGAGGTCCTTGGTTTTAAAGAGAGAGGTCCTTGGTTTTAAAGAGAGAGGTCCTTGGTTTTAAAGAGAGAGGTCCTTGGTTTTAAAGAGAGGTCCTTGGTTTTAAAGAGAGAGGTCCTTGGTTTTAAAGAGGGTGATACCATCAGAGAGAGGTCCTTGGTTTTAAAGAGTGAGGTCCTTGGTTTTAAAGAGAGAGATCCTTGGTTTTAAAGAGTGAGGTCCTTGGTTTTAAAGAGAGAGGTCCTTGGTTTTAAAGAGAGAGTCCTTGGTTTTAAAGAGGGTGATACCATCAGAGAGAGGTCCTTGGTTTTAAAGAGGGTGATACCATCAGAGAGAGGTCCTTGGTTTTAAAGAGTGAGGTCCTTGGTTTTAAAGAGAGAGGTCCTTGGTTTTAAAGAGAGAGGTCCTTGGTTTTAAAGAGGGATACCATCAGAGAGAGGTCCTTGGTTTTAAAGAGGGTGATACCATCAGAGTGAGGTCCTTGGTTTTAAAGAGAGAGGTCCTTTAAAGAGAGAGGTCCTTGGTTTTAAAGAGGTGATACCATCAGAGTGAGGTCCTTGGTTTTAAAGAGGGTGATACCATCCGAGAGAGGTGGTTTTAAAGAGTGAGGTCCTTGGTTTTAAAGGGGAGGTCCTTTTTAAAGAGAGAGGTCCTTGGTTTTAAAGAGGGTGATACCATCAGAGTGAGGTCCTTGGTTTTAAAGAGGTGAACCATCAGAGAGGTCCTTGGTTTTAAAGAGGGTTACCATCAGAGTGAGGTCCTTGGTTTTAAAGAGTGAGGTCCTTGGTTTTAAAGAGAGATCCTTGGTTTTAAAGAGTGAGGTCCTTGGTTTTAAAGAGTGCGGTCCTTGGTTTTAAAGAGTGAGGTCCTTGGTTTTAAAGAGTGCGGTCCTTGGTTTTAAAAGAGGGTGATACCATCAGAGAGAGGTCCTTGTTTTAAAGAGAGAGGTCCTTGGTTTTAAAGAGAGAGTCCTTGGTTTTAAAGAGTGAGGTCCTTGGTTTTAAAGAGCGAGGTCCTTGGTTTTAAAGAGAGGTCCTTGGTTTTAAAGAGTGAGGTCCTTGGTTTTAAAGAGAGGTCCTTGGTTTTAAAGAGTGAGGTCCTTGGTTTTAAAGAGAGGTCCTTGGTTTTAAAGAGAGAGGTCCTTGGTTTTAAAGAGGGTGATAACATCAGAGAGAGGTCCTTGGTTTTAAAGAGAGAGTCCTTGGTTTTAAAGAGAGAGGTCCTTGGTTTTAAAGAGTGAGGTCCTTGGTTTTAAAGAGAGAGGTCCTTGGTTTTAAAGAGTCCTTGGTTTTAAAGAGAGAGGTCCTTGGTTTTAAAGAGAGAGGTCCTTGGTTTTAAAGAGAGAGGTCCTTGGTTTTAAAGAGGGTGATACCATCAGAGAGAGGTCCTTGGTTTTAAAGAGTGAGGTCCTTGGTTTTAAAGAGAGAGATCCTTGGTTTTAAAGAGTGAGGTCCTTGGTTTTAAAGAGAGAGGTCCTTGGTTTTAAAGAGAGAGGTCCTTGGTTTTAAAGAGGGTGATACCATCAGAGAGAGGTCCTTGGTTTTAAAGAGAGAGGTCCTTGGTTTTAAAGAGAGAGGTCCTTGGTTTTAAAGAGTGAGGTCCTTGGTTTTAAAGAGAGAGTCCTTGGTTTTAAAGAGAGGTCCTTGGTTTTAAAGAGTGAGGTCCTTGGTTTTAAAGAGGTAGGTCCTTGGTTTTAAAGAGAGAGGTCCTTGGTTTTAAAGAGTGAGGTCCTTGGTTTTAAAGAGAGAGGTCCTTGGTTTTAAAGAGGGTGATACCATCAGAGTGAGGTCCTTGGTTTTACAGAGTGAGGTCCTTGGTTTTAAAGAGTGAGGTCCTTGGTTTTAAAGAGAGAGGTCCTTGGTTTTAAAGAGAGGTCCTTGGTTTTAAAGAGTGAGGTCCTTGGTTTTAAAGAGAGAGGTCCTTGGTTTTAAAGAGAGGTCCTTGGTTTTAAAGAGAGAGAGGTCCTTGGTTTTAAAGAGAGAGGTCCTTGGTTTTAAAGAGGGAGGTCCTTGGTTTTAAAGAGAGAGGTCCTTGGTTTTAAAGAGAGAGTCCTTGGTTTTAAAGAGCGAGGTCCTTGGTTTTAAAGAGAGAGGTCCTTGGTTTTAAAGAGTGAGGTCCTTGGTTTTAAAGAGAGAGGTCCTTGGTTTTAAAGAGTGAGGTCCTTGGTTTTAAAGAGAGAGAGGTCCTTGGTTTTAAAGAGAGGGTCCTTGGTTTTAAAGAGGTGATACCATCAGAGAGAGGTCCTTGGTTTTAAAGAGAGAGGTCCTTGGTTTTAAAGAGAGAGGTCCTTGGTTTTAAAGAGTGAGGTCCTTGGTTTTAAAGAGAGAGGTCCTTGGTTTTAAAGAGAGAGGTCCTTGGTTTTAAAGAGAGTCCTTGGTTTTAAAGAGAGAGGTCCTTGGTTTTAAAGAGAGAGGTCCTTGGTTTTAAAGAGGGTGATACCATCAGAGAGAGGTCCTTGGTTTTAAAGAGTGAGGTCCTTGGTTTTAAAGAGAGAGATCCTTGGTTTTAAAGAGTGAGGTCCTTGGTTTTAAAGAGAGAGGTCCTTGGTTTTAAAGAGAGAGGTCCTTGGTTTTAAAGAGGGTGATACCATCAGAGAGAGGTCCTTGGTTTTAAAGAGGGTGATACCATCAGAGAGAGGTCCTTGGTTTTAAAGAGTGAGGTCCTTGGTTTTAAAGAGAGAGGTCCTTGGTTTTAAAGAGAGAGGTCCTTGGTTTTAAAGAGGGTGATACCATCAGAGAGAGTCCTTGGTTTTAAAGAGGGTGATACCATCAGAGTGAGGTCCTTGGTTTTAAAGAGAGAGGTCCTTGGTTTTAAAGAGAGAGGTCCTTGGTTTTAAAGAGGGTGATACCATCAGAGTGAGGTCCTTGGTTTTAAAGAGGGTGATACCATCCGAGAGAGGTCCTTGGTTTTAAAGAGTGAGGTCCTTGGTTTTAAAGAGGGAGGTCCTTGGTTTTAAAGAGAGAGTCCTTGGTTTTAAAGAGGGTGATACCATCAGAGTGAGGTCCTTGGTTTTAAAGAGGTGATACCATCAGAGAGAGAGGTCCTTGGTTTTAAAGAGGGTGATACCATCAGAGTGAGGTCCTTGGTTTTAAAGAGTGAGGTCCTTGGTTTTAAAGAGAGAGGTCCTTGGTTTTAAAGAGTGAGGTCCTTGGTTTTAAAGAGTGCGGTCCTTGGTTTTAAAGAGTGAGGTCCTTGGTTTTAAAGAGTGCGGTCCTTGGTTTTAAAGAGTGAGGTCCTTGGTTTTAAAGAGTGAGGTCCTTGGTTTTAAAGAGAGAGGTCCTTGGTTTTAAAGAGAGAGGTCCTTGGTTTTAAAGAGAGAGGTCCTTGGTTTTAAAGAGAGAGGTCCTTGGTTTTAAAGAGGGTGATACCATCAGAGAGAGGTCCTTGGTTTTAAAGAGAGAGGTCCTTGGTTTTAAAGAGAGAGGTCCTTGGTTTTAAAGAGTGAGGTCCTTGGTTTTAAAGAGAGGTCCTTGGTTTTAAAGAGAGGTCCTTGGTTTTAAAGAGAGAGGTCCTTGGTTTTAAAGAGAGAGGTCCTTGGTTTTAAAGAGAGAGTCCTTGGTTTTAAAGAGGGTGATACCATCAGAGAGAGGTCCTTGGTTTTAAAGAGTGAGGTCCTTGGTTTTAAAGAGAGAGATCCTTGGTTTTAAAGAGTGAGGTCCTTGGTTTTAAAGAGAGAGGTCCTTGGTTTTAAAGAGAGAGGTCCTTGGTTTTAAAGAGGGTGATACCATCAGAGAGAGGTCCTTGGTTTTAAAGAGGGTGATACCATCAGAGAGAGGTCCTTGGTTTTAAAGAGTGAGGTCCTTGGTTTTAAAGAGAGGTCCTTGGTTTTAAAGAGAGAGGTCCTTGGTTTTAAAGAGGGTGATACCATCAGAGAGAGGTCCTTGGTTTTAAAGAGGGTGATACCATCAGAGTGAGGTCCTTGGTTTTAAAGAGAGAGTCCTTGGTTTTAAAGAGAGAGGTCCTTGGTTTTAAAGAGGGTGATACCATCAGAGTGAGGTCCTTGGTTTTAAAGAGGGTGATACCATCCGAGAGAGGTCCTTGGTTTTAAAGAGTGAGGTCCTTGGTTTTAAAGAGGGAGGTCCTTGGTTTTAAAGAGAGAGTCCTTGGTTTTAAAGAGGGTGATACCATCAGAGTGAGGTCCTTGGTTTTAAAGAGGTGATACCATCAGAGAGAGAGGTCCTTGGTTTTAAAGAGGGTGATACCATCAGAGTGAGGTCCTTGGTTTTAAAGAGTGAGGTCCTTGGTTTTAAAGAGAGAGGTCCTTGGTTTTAAAGAGTGAGGTCCTTGGTTTTAAAGAGTGCGGTCCTTGGTTTTAAAGAGTGAGGTCCTTGGTTTTAAAGAGTGCGGTCCTTGGTTTTAAAGAGTGAGGTCCTTGGTTTTAAAGAGTGAGGTCCTTGGTTTTAAAGAGAGAGGTCCTTGGTTTTAAAGAGAGAGGTCCTTGGTTTTAAAGAGAGAGGTCCTTGGTTTTAAAGAGAGAGGTCCTTGGTTTTAAAGAGAGAGGTCCTTGGTTTTAAAGAGGGTGATACCATCCGAGAGAGGTCCTTGGTTTTAAAGAGAGAGGTCCTTGGTTTTAAAGAGAGAGGTCCTTGGTTTTAAAGAGAGAGGTCCTTGGTTTTAAAGAGGGTGATACCATCAGAGAGAGATATCCAACAGAGAATCAGTCATATTTACATCCCATCACATCTCTGCAGAACTAGAGATCAATCAAACACACACTTTGTCATTTCTCCATGTCATTAACACAATCAAAGGGCCGGGAGCGGTACCCTTTGAAACCAGAGAGGAGAAATGAAAGGTGGTGTCATTGGAATACAGCTGTAAGTGTGAAACCCCCTCAGCTGATTGACTCCTCCTACAGCAACCTGATGGCTCCTCCTACAGCAACCTGATGGCTCCTCCTACAGCAACCTGATGGCTCCTCCTACAGAAACCTGATGGCTCCTCCTACAGCAACCTGATTGGATCCTCCTACAGAAACCTGATGGCTCCTCCTACAGCAACCTGATGGCTCCTCCTACAGCAACCTGACTGGATCCTCCTACAGCAACCTGATGGCTCCTCCTACAGCAACCTGACTGGATCCTCCTACAGCAACCTGACTGGATCCTCCTACAGCAACCTGATGGCTCCTCCTACAGCAACCTGATGGCTCCTCCTACAGCAACCTGATTGGATCCTCCTACAGCAACCTGACTGGATCCTCCTACAGCAACCTGATGGCTCCTCCTACAGCAACCTGATGGCTCCTCCTACAGCAACCTGATTGGAACCTCCTACAGCAACCTGATGGCTCCTCCTACAGCAACCTGATGGCTCCTCCTACAGCAACCTGATGGCTCCTCCTACAGCAACCTGATGGCTCCTCCTACAGCAACGTGACTGGATCCTCCTACAGCAACCTGATGGCTCCTCCTACAGCAACCTGATGGCTCCTCCCACAGCAACCTGATGGCTCCTCCTATAGCAACCTGATTGGATCCTCCTACAGCAACCTGATGGCTCCTCCTACAGCAACCTGATTGGATCCTCCTACAGCAACCTGATGGCTCCTCCTACAGCAGCCTGATGGCTCCTCCTACAGCAACCTGATTGGATCCTCCTACAGCAACCTGATGGCTCCTCCTACAGCAACCTGATGGCTCCTCCTACAGCAACCTGATGGCTCCTCCTATAGCAACCTGATGGCTCCTCCTACAGCAACCTGATGGCTCCTCCTACAGCAACCTGATGGCTCCTCCTACAGCAACCTGATGGCTCCTCCTACAGCAACCTGATGGCTCCTCCTACAGCAACCTGATGGCTCCTCCTACAGCAACCTGCTGCAGACTGAGAGGAGGTGAGATGATGAGGTCTCTTTGATCAGTACAGCGTTGTTAAATGTCATGATCTTTCTCCTGTGTGTGTGTGTGTGTGTGTGTGTGTGTGTGTGTGTGTGTGTGTGTGTGTGTGTGTGTGTGTGTGTGTGTGTGTGTGTGTGTGTGTGTGTGTGTGTGTGTGTGTGTGTGTGTGTGTGTGTGTGTGTGTGTGTGTGTGTGTGTGTGTGTGTGTTAACTTGCGTCGTCGGTGTGTGTGTGTGTGTGTGTGTGTGTGTGTGTGTGTGTGTGTGTGTGTGTGTGTGTGTGTGTGTGTGTGTGTGATTTTACAGTTGGTTTCCACTGAGTGAAAACCCTTATTACACGTTAAATGAATGAATTGACCCTCTAACACAAACAAAACAAACTTCAGTTGAGAACTGTGTCTCCTGCTGACTGAGGATCACACTTCATCTGATTTGACAGTTTATCTCTGTGTCTTTGTGTAACCGACGTGCTAGTTCGCGGCGCTGGTTACGTTTCAATCGGTGACGTCACTCGCTCTGAGACCTTGAAGTAGTTGTTTCCTGTGGCTCTTTTTGTGGAGCGACGGCTAATGGTGGTTCATGGGAGGCAGTTGTTGATGTGTTCAGAGTGTCCCTGGATCGAGGCTCGGGGCAAGGAGAGGGACGGAAGCTGTTACATTCACGCCCTCCCACATCCCAGACAGCACCCCAAGGGGACAAAAGTAGCATTTATCTGCTCAATGCAGCTTTCTGTCTGTTGGAGTGTGTGTGTGTGTGTGTGTGTGTGTTTGTGTTTCTGAGGTAGTAATAATTAATCCCTCATTTAAAAGAGATAAAAGCTGTGTGAAGGCTGTGGAGTCATTTGGAGTCTCTACACACCACACACACTCACACTCACACCACACACACCACACACACACACACACACACTCACACTCACACTCACACTCACACTCACACACACACTCACACACACTCACACACACACTCACACACACTCACACACACACACACACACACACTCCTCTACATCAGAGTTCTTCAAGCTTTACTGTGTCAGATTTAGCTCTTCTCTCCGAAGCCGAAGCTGTCATTCACATTCACACATCTGTCATGGCTCTCCTTCTCTCCCCCTCTCACACTCTCTCTCCCTCTCTCTCAGAGGGGGGAGGAGGAGATGCGAAGGGGGTGCTGAAGGATTATTTAAGATGCTCTTTGAAGAGGTTTCAGATGTTTTTGGAAGATGGGCAGGGACTCTGCTGTCCTAGCTACAGGAGGAGGCTGGTTCCACAATTGGGATGCCAGAACAGAGAACAGCTTGGGTTGGGCTGAGTGGGAGCTGCCCTTCCCTCCCCTGCTTTGAGAAGTTAAGAAAATTAAAATAAGTGTTAAGTAAAAAATAGAAAATAAAACTAACAAATAATTAAACAGCAGCAGTAAAATAACAGGAGGGAACCGTGCATGTAGTTAGAGTGAAAGTGACTGTAGTTAGAGTGAAAGTGACTGTAGTTAGAGTTAAAGTGACTGTAGTTAGAGTTAAAGTGACTGTAGTTAGAGTTAAAGTGACTGTAGTTAGAGTTAAAGTGACTGTAGTTAGAGTTAAAGTGACTGTAGTTAGAGTTAAAGTGACTGTAGTTAGGGTTAAAGTGACTGTAGTTAGAGTTAAAGTGACTGTAGTTAGAGTTAAAGTGACTGTAGTTAGAGTTAAAGTGACTGTAGTTAGAGTTAAAGTGACTGTAGTTAGAGTTAAAGTGACTGTAGTTAGAGTTAAAGTGACTGTAGTTAGAGTTAAAGTGACTGTAGTTAGAGTTAAAGTGACTGTAGTTAGAGTTAAAGTGACTGTAGTTAGAGTTAAAGTGACTGTAGTTAGAGTTAAAGTGACTGTAGTTAGAGTTAAAGTGACTGTAGTTAGAGTTAAAGTGACTGTAGTTAGAGTGAAAGTGACTGTAGTTAGAGTTAAAGTGACTGTAGTTAGAGTTAAAGTGACTGTAGTTAGAGTTAAAGTGACTGTAGTTAGAGTTAAAGTGACTGTAGTTAGAGTTAAAGTGACTGTAGTTAGAGTTAAAGTGACTGTAGTTAGAGTTAAAGTGACTGTAGTTAGAGTTAAAGTGACTGTAGTTAGAGTTAAAGTGGCTGTAGTTAGAGTTAAAGTGACTGTAGTTAGAGTTAAAGTGACTGTAGTTAGAGTTAAAGTGACTGTAGTTAGAGTTAAAGTGACTGTAGTTAGAGTTAAAGTGACTGTAGTTAGAGTTAAAGTGACTGTAGTTAGAGTTAAAGTGACTGTAGTTAGAGTTAAAGTGACTGTAGTTAGAGTTAAAGTGACTGTAGTTAGAGTTAAAGTGACTGTAGTTAGAGTTAAAGTGACTATGTATAGATAATAAACAGAGTAGCAGCATCATGAAAGAGGAGTCTGGGTAGCCCTTTGATTAGAAGTTAGGAGTCTTACGGCCGAGGTAGAAGCTGTTTAGAAGCCTTTTGGACCTAGCACTCCGGTACTGATTCCGTGCGGTAGCAGAGAGAACAGTCTCTGACTGGCTGGAGTCTTTGACAATTTTCAGGGCCTTCCTCTGACACTGTCTGGTATAGAGGTCCTGGATGGCAGGAAGCTTGGCCCCAGTGATGTACTGGGCCGTACACACTACCCTCTGTAGTGCCTTGTGGTCAGAGGCCGAGCAATTGCCATACCAGGCAGTGATGCAACCATGCTCTCGATAGTGCAGTTGTAGAACCATTTGAGGATCTGAGGACCCATGCCAAATCATTTTAGTTTCCCGAGAGGGAATAGGCGTAGTCGTGCCCTCTTCACGATTGTCTTGGTGTGTTTGGACCATTCTAGTTTGTTGTTGATGTGGACACCAAGGAACTTGAAGCTCTCAACATGTTCCACTACAGCCCCGTCGATGAGAATAAGAGAGTATATTGTGTTTTTGATGTGTGTCGTGAAACAGTGTTGTTTGATGAAGACATTGTCTGTATAGTTTTGTTGTCCTTTCCCACAGCATTGTCCCAGCCATATCCCCTGCAGGAGGAAGAATTAAGTCCCCCACAATAGTATGGGGCTTGCCTGTCCTAGCCAGTCCAACACAATAGTATGGGGCTTGCCTGTCCTAGCCAGTCCCCCACAATAGTATGGGGCTTGCCTGTCCTAGCCAGTCCCCCACAATAGTATGGGGCTTGCCTGTCCTAGCCAGTCCCCCACAATAGTATGGGGCTTGCCTGTCCTAGCCAGTCCTCCACAATAGTATGGGGCTTGCCTGTCCTAGCCAGTCCTCCACAATAGTATGGGGCTTGCCTGTCCTAGCCAGTCCTCCACAATAGTATGGGGCTTGCCTGTCCTAGCCAGTCCTCCACAAGAGTATGGGACTTGCCTGTCCTAGCCAGTCCTCCACAATAGTATGGGGCTTGCCTGTCCTAGCCAGTCCTCCACAATAGTATGGGGACTTGCCTGTCCTAGCCAGTCCTCCACAATAGTATGGGGCTTGCCTGTCCTAGCCAGTCCTCCACAATAGTATGGGGCTTGCCTGTCCTAGCCAGTCCTCCACAATAGTATGGGGCTTGCCTGTCCTAGCCAGTCCTCTACAATAGTATGGGGCTTGCCTGTCCTAGCCAGTCCTCTACAATAGTATGGGGCTTGCCTGTCCTAGCCAGTCCTCCACAATAGTATGGGGCTTGCCTGTCCTAGCCAGTCCTCTACAATAGTATGGGGCTTGCCTGTCCTAGCCAGTCCTCTACAATAGTATGGGGACTTGCCTGTCCTAGCCAGTCCTCTACAATAGTATGGGGCTTGCCTGTCCTAGCCAGTCCTCCACAATAGTATGGGGCTTGCCTGTCCTAGCCAGTCCTCTACAATAGTATGGGGCTTGCCTGTCCTAGCCAGTCCTCCACAATAGTATGGGTCTTGCCTGTCCTAGCCAGTCCTCTACAATAGTATGGGGCTTGCCTGTCCTAGCCAGTCCCCACAATAGTATGGGGCTTGCCTGTCCTAGCCAGTCCCCCACAATAGTATGGGGCTTGCCTGTCCTAGCCAGTCCCCCACAATAGTATGGGGCTTGCCTGTCCTAGCCAGTCCCCCACAATAGTATGGGGCTTGCCTGTCCTAGCCAGTCCTCCACAATAGTATGGGGCTTGCCTGTACTAGCCAGTCCTCCACAATAGTATGGGGCTTGCCTGTCCTAGCCAGTCCTCCACAATAGTATGGGGACTTGCCTGTCCTAGCCAGTCCTCTACAATAGTATGGAGCTTGCCTGTCCTAGCCAGTCCTCCACAATAGTATGGGGCTTGCCTGTCCTAGCCAGTCCTCTACAATAGTATGGGGCTTGCCTGTCCTAGCCAGTCCTCTACAATAGTATGGGGACTTGCCTGTCCTAGCCAGTCCTCTACAATAGTATGGGGCTTGCCTGTCCTAGCCAGTCCTCCACAATAGTATGGGGCTTGCCTGTCCTAGCCAGTCCTCCACAATAGTATGGGTCTTGCCTGTCCTAGCCAGTCCTCTACAATAGTATGGGGCTTGCCTGTCCTAGCCAGTCCCCCACAATAGTATGGGGCTTGCCTGTCCTAGCCAGTCCCCCACAATAGTATGGGGCTTGCCTGTCCTAGCCAGTCCTCCACAATAGTATGGGGCTTGCCTGTACTAGCCTGTCCTCCACAATAGTATGGGGCTTGCCTGTCCTAGCCAGTCCTCCACAATAGTATGGGGACTTGCCTGTCCTAGCCAGTCCTCTACAATAGTATGGAGCTTGCCTGTCCTAGCCAGTCCTCCACAATAGTATGGGGCTTGCCTGTCTAGCCAGTCCTCCACAATAGTATGGGGCAAGACCCATACTATTGTGGAGGACTGGCTAGGACAGGCAAGCCCCATACTATTGTGGAGGACTGGCTAGCTCTAGCGGCTCCGTTCACCAGGTCCATCAATGTATGATTCATTCTGTGTAGCTGTAATTCTGTGTGATTAGTTAGGTATTTAGTAAATAAATAATTAAACCATGTATTGCTGATTCAATTTGTTAGCCAGGGTTCGTGAAGGTAAATAATATACAACTTTCAGACGAGTCTAAATAAGGTGAGGATTAAATATTGACTGCTACTGACGGAAAAGATTACCAGGTCTTTAATAGTTTATTCTGAAGATAACAGATCTATAAACAATATTTCGTGGTACCCCGACGCTCTAGTTAATGATCTACCTGATTAGCTTAATCAGGTAATATTAATTACAGAGAAATTATTTTATAGAATACCATGGCATATGAGCTAATCCGGCAGAGCCAAAGACACGACAATACCAATAGACCATTAGAACGTTAGACCTTTAATCCACTAGAACATTAGACCATTAATCCACTAGAATGCTAGACCATTAATCCATTAGAACATTAGACATCAGACCATAACAACATTAGACCATAACAACATTAGACCATAACAACATTAGACCATAACAACATTAGACCATAACAACATTAGACCATAACAACATTAGACCATAACAACATTAGACCATTAGACCATAACAACATTAGACCATAACAACATTAGATCATAACAACATTAGATCATAACAACATTAGACCATAACAACATTAGACCATTAGACCATAACAACATTAGACCATTAGACCATAACAACATTAGACCATAACAACATTAGACCATAAATAACATTAGACCATAACAACATTAGACCATAACAACATTAGACCATTAGACCAGTAATCCATTAGAACATTAGACTAGTAATCCATTAGAACATTAGACCATTAATCAATTAGAACATTAGAACATTAGACCATAACAACATTAGACCATTAGAACATTAGACCATTAGAATATTAGACCATAACAACATTAGATCATTAGAACATTAGACCATAACAACATTAGACCATTAGAATATTAGAACATAACAACATTAGACCATAACAACATAAGAACATAACAACATTAGACCATAACAACATTAGACCATAACAACATTAGACCATTAGACCATAACAACATTAGACCATAACAACATTAGATCATAACAACATTAGATCATAACAACATTAGACCATAACAACATTAGACCATTAGACCATAACAACATTAGACCATTAGACCATAACAACATTAGACCATTAGAACATTAGACCATAACAACATTAGACCATAACAACATTAGACCATAACAACATTAGAACATTAGAACATTAGACCATAACAACATTAGACCATAACAACATTAGACCATTAGACCATAACAACATTAGACCATAACAACATTAGACCATAACAACATTAGATCATAACAACATTAGACAGGAAGATCACAGCAGTGTCTCAACCCACTCAAGTGACGCACCCCTCCTAGGGACGGCATGAAAGAGCACCAGTACGCCAGTGACGCAGCTCCTGTAATAGGGTTAGAGGCAGAGAATCCCAGTGGAAAGAGGGGAACCGGCCAGGCAGAGATAGCAAGGGCGGTTCGTTGCTCCAGAGCCTTTCCGTTCACCTTCACACTCCTGGGCCAGACTACACTCAATCATATGACCCACTGAAGAGATGAGTCTTCAGTAAAGACTTGGTTGAGACCGAGTTTGCGTCTCTCACATGGGTAGGCAGACCATTCCATAAAAAAGGAGCTCTATAGGAGAAAGCCCTGCCTCCAGCTGTTTGCTTAGAAATTATAGGGACAATTAGGAGGCCTGCATCTTGTGACTGTAGCGTACATGTAGGTATGTACGGCAAGAACTCAGCAAGACGGAGCTCCTCGTCCTCCCGGGGAAGGACTGCCCGTGACATGATCTCGCCATCACGGTTGACAACTCCATTGTGTCCTCCTCCCAGAGCGCTAAGAACCTTGGCGTGATCCTGGACAACACCCTGACGTTCTCAACTAACATCAAGGCGGTGTCCCGTTCCTGTAGGTTCATGCTCTACAACATCCGCAGAGTACGACCCTGCCTCACACAGGAAGCGGCGCAGGTCCTAATCCAGGCACTTGTCATCTCCCGTCTTGATTACTGCAACTCGCTGTTGGCTGGGCTCCCTGCCTGTGCCATTAAACCCCTACAACTCATCCAGAACGCCGTAGCCCGTCTGGTGTTCAACCTTCCCAAGTTCTCTCACGTCACCCCGCTCCTCCGCTCTCTCCACTGGCTTCCAGTTGAAGCTCGCATCCGCTACAAGACCATGGTGCTTGCCTACGGAGCTGTGAGGGGAACGGCACCTCAGTACCTCCAGGCTCTGATCAGGCCCTACACCCAAACAAGGGCACTGCGTTCATCCACCTCTGGCCTGCTCGCCTCCCTACCACTGAGGAAGTACAGTTCCCGCTCAGCCCAGTCAAAACTGTTCGCTGCTCTGGCCCCCAATGGTGGAACAAACTCCCTCACGACGCCAGGACAGCGGAGTCAATCACCACCTTCCGGAGACACCTGAAACCCCACCTCTTCAAGGAATACCTAGGATAGGGTAAGTAAGGGTAAGTAATCCTTCTCACCCCCAAAAAAAAAGATTTAGATGCAAGTGGCTGTTCCACTGGATGTCATAAGGTGTATGCACCAATTTGTAAGTCGCTCTGGATAAGAGCGTCTGCTAAATGACTTAAATGTAATGTAAATGATTAGACCATAACAACAATTAGACCATAACAACATTAGACCATTAGAACATTAGACCATAACAACATTAGACCATAACAACATTAGACCATTAGAACATTAGAACATAACAACATTAGACCATAACAACATTAGACCATAACAACATTAGACCATAACAACATTAGATCATAACAACATTAGACCATAACAACATTAGACCATAACAACATTAGATCATAACAACATTAGACCATAACAACATTAGACCATAACAACATTAGATCATAACAACATTAGACCATAACAACATTAGACCATTAGACCATAACAACATTAGATCATAACAACATTAGATCATAACAACATTAGACCATAACAACATTAGACCATAACAACATTAGACCATTAGACCATAACAACATTAGACCATAACAACATTAGATCATAACAACATTAGACCATAACAACATTAGACCATAACAACATTAGACCATTAGACCATAACAACATTAGACCGTTAGACCATAACAGCATTAGACCATAACAACATTAGACCATAACAACATTAGACCATAACAACATTAGACCATTAGACCATAACAACATTAGACCATAACAACATTAGACCATAACAACATTAGACCATTAGACCATAACAACATTAGACCATTGGACCATAACAACATTAGACCATAACAACATTAGACCATAACAACATTAGACCATTAGACCATAACAACATTAGATCATAACAACATTAGACCATTAGACCATAACAACATTAGACCATTGGACCATAACAACATTAGACCATTAGACCATAACAACATTAGACCATAACAACATTAGACCATAAGACCATAACAACATTAGATCATAACAACATTAGACCATTAGATCATAACAACATTAGACCATAACAACATTAGACCATAACAACATTAGACCATAACAACATTAGACCATAACAACATTAGATCATAACAACATTAGATCATAACAACATTAGACCATTAGACCATAACAACATTAGACCATAACAACATTAGACCATAACAACATTAGACCATAACAACATTAGACCATAACAACATTAGACCATTAGACCATAACAACATTAGACCATAACAACATTAGATCATAACAACATTAGACCATAACAACATTAGACCATAACAACATTAGACCATAACAACATTAGATCATAACAACATTAGACCATAACAACATTAGACCATAACAACATTAGATCATAACAACATTAGACCATAACAACATTAGATCATAACAACATTAGACCATAACAACATTAGACCATAACAACATTAGACCATAACAACATTAGACCATAACAACATTAGACCATAACAACATTAGACCATTAGACCATAACAACATTAGATCATAACAACATTAGACCATTAGATCATAACAACATTAGACCATAACAACATTAGACCATAACAACATTAGACCATAACAACATTAGACCATAACAACATTAGATCATAACAACATTAGATCATAACAACATTAGACCATTAGACCATAACAACATTAGATCATAACAACATTAGATCATAACAACATTAGACCATAACAACATTAGACCATAACAACATTAGACCATAACAACATTAGACCATAACAACATTAGACCATAACAACATTAGACCATAACAACATTAGATCATAACAACATTAGACCATTAGACCATAACAACATTAGACCATAACAACATTAGATCATAACAACATTAGACCATTAGACCATAACAACATTAGACCATAACAACATTAGATCATAACAACATTAGACCATAACAACATTAGACCATAACAACATTAGATCATAACAACATTAGATCATAACAACATTAGACCATTAGACCATAACAACATTAGACCATAACAACATTAGACCATTAGACCATAACAACATTAGACCATAACAACATTAGACCATTAGACCATAACAACATTAGACCATTAGACCATAACAACATTAGACCATTAGACCATAACAACATTAGACCATTAGACCATAACAACATTAGACCATTAGACCATAACAACATTAGACCATAACAACATTAGATCATAACAACATTAGACCATTAGACCATAACAACATTAGACCATAACAACATTAGGTCATAACAACATTAGACCATAACAACATTAGATCATAACAACATTAGACCATAACAACATTAGAACATAACAACATTAGACCATTAGACCATTAGATCATAACAACATTAGACCATTAGATCATAACAACATTAGACCATTAGATCATAACAACATTAGACCATTAGATCATAACAACATTAGACCATTAGACCATAACAACATTAGACCATAACAACATTAGATCATAACAACATTAGACCATAACAACATTAGACCATTAGACCATTAGATCATAACAACATTAGACCATTAGACCATTAGACCATAACAACATTAGACCATTAGATCATAACAACATTAGACCATAACAACATTAGACCATAACAACATTAGACCATAACAACATTAGACCATAACAACATTAGACCATAACAACATTAGACCATAACAACATTAGACCATTAGACCATAACAACATTAGACCATAACAACATTAGACCATAACAACATTAGACCATAACAACATTAGACCATAACAACATTAGACCATAACAACATTAGAACATAACAACATTAGACCATTAGACCATTAGATCATAACAACATTAGACCATTAGACCATTAGATCATAACAACATTAGACCATTAGACCATTAGATCATAACAACATTAGACCATTAGACCATTAGACCATTAGATCATAACAACATTAGACCATTAGACCATAACAACATTAGACCATAACAACATTAGATCATAACAACATTAGACCATAACAACATTAGATCATAACAACATTAGACCATTAGAGCATTAGATCATAACAACATTAGACCATTAGACCATAACAACATTAGACCATAACAACATTAGACCATAACAACATTAGACCATAACAACATTAGACCATAACAACATTAGACCATAACAACATTAGACCATAACAACATTAGACCATAACAACATTAGACCATTAGACCATAACAACATTAGACCATAACAACATTAGACCATAACAACATTAGACCATAACAACATTAGACCATAACAACATTAGACCATAACAACATTAGACCATAACAACATTAGACCATTAGAACATTAGACCATAACAACATTAGACCATTAGACCATAACATTAGACCATAACAACATTAGACCATAACAACATTAGACCATAACAACATTAGACCATAACAACATTAGATCATTAGAACATTAGACCATAACAACATTAGACCATTAGACCATAACAACATTAGATCATAACAACATTAGATCATAACAACATTAGACCATAACAACATTAGACCATAACAACATTAGACCATAACAACATTAGACCATTAATCCACTAGAATGCTAGACCATTAATCCATTAGAACATTAGACATCAGACCATAACAACATTAGACCATAACAACATTAGACCATAACAACATTAGACCATAACAACATTAGACCATAACAACATTAGACCATAACAACATTAGACCATAACAACATTAGACCATAACAACATTAGACCATTAGACCATAACAACATTAGACCATAACAACATTAGATCATAACAACATTAGATCATAACAACATTAGACCATAACAACATTAGACCATTAGACCATAACAACATTAGACCATTAGACCATAACAACATTAGACCATAACAACATTAGACCATAACAACATTAGACCATAACAACATTAGACCATTAGACCAGTAATCCATTAGAACATTAGACTAGTAATCCATTAGAACATTAGACCATTAATCAATTAGAACATTAGAACATTAGACCATAACAACATTAGACCATTAGAACATTAGACCATTAGAATATTAGACCATAACAACATTAGATCATTAGAACATTAGACCATAACAACATTAGACCATTAGAATATTAGAACATAACAACATTAGACCATAACAACATAAGAACATAACAACATTAGACCATAACAACATTAGACCATAACAACATTAGACCATTAGACCATAACAACATTAGACCATAACAACATTAGATCATAACAACATTAGATCATAACAACATTAGACCATAACAACATTAGACCATTAGACCATAACAACATTAGACCATTAGACCATAACAACATTAGACCATTAGAACATTAGACCATAACAACATTAGACCATAACAACATTAGACCATAACAACATTAGAACATTAGAACATTAGACCATAACAACATTAGACCATAACAACATTAGACCATTAGACCATAACAACATTAGACCATAACAACATTAGACCATAACAACATTAGATCATAACAACATTAGACAGGAAGATCACAGCAGTGTCTCAACCCACTCAAGTGACGCACCCCTCCTAGGGACGGCATGAAAGAGCACCAGTACGCCAGTGACGCAGCTCCTGTAATAGGGTTAGAGGCAGAGAATCCCAGTGGAAAGAGGGGAACCGGCCAGGCAGAGATAGCAAGGGCGGTTCGTTGCTCCAGAGCCTTTCCGTTCACCTTCACACTCCTGGGCCAGACTACACTCAATCATATGACCCACTGAAGAGATGAGTCTTCAGTAAAGACTTGGTTGAGACCGAGTTTGCGTCTCTCACATGGGTAGGCAGACCATTCCATAAAAAGGAGCTCTATAGGAGAAAGCCCTGCCTCCAGCTGTTTGCTTAGAAATTATAGGGACAATTAGGAGGCCTGCATCTTGTGACTGTAGCGTACGTGTAGGTATGTACGGCAAGAACTCAGCAAGACGGAGCTCCTCGTCCTCCCGGGGAAGGACTGCCCGTGACATGATCTCGCCATCACGGTTGACAACTCCATTGTGTCCTCCTCCCAGAGCGCTAAGAACCTTGGCGTGATCCTGGACAACACCCTGACGTTCTCAACTAACATCAAGGCGGTGTCCCGTTCCTGTAGGTTCATGCTCTACAACATCCGCAGAGTACGACCCTGCCTCACACAGGAAGCGGCGCAGGTCCTAATCCAGGCACTTGTCATCTCCCGTCTTGATTACTGCAACTCGCTGTTGGCTGGGCTCCCTGCCTGTGCCATTAAACCCCTACAACTCATCCAGAACGCCGCAGCCCGTCTGGTGTTCAACCTTCCCAAGTTCTCTCACGTCACCCCGCTCCTCCGCTCTCTCCACTGGCTTCCAGTTGAAGCTCGCATCCGCTACAAGACCATGGTGCTTGCCTACGGAGCTGTGAGGGGAACGGCACCTCAGTACCTCCAGGCTCTGATCAGGCCCTACACCCAAACAAGGGCACTGCGTTCATCCACCTCTGGCCTGCTCGCCTCCCTACCACTGAGGAAGTACAGTTCCCGCTCAGCCCAGTCAAAACTGTTCGCTGCTCTGGCCCCCAATGGTGGAACAAACTCCCTCACGACGCCAGGACAGCGGAGTCAATCACCACCTTCCGGAGACACCTGAAACCCCACCTCTTCAAGGAATACCTAGGATAGGGTAAGTAAGGGTAAGTAATCCTTCTCACCCCCCCCAAAAAAAAGATTTAGATGCAAGTGGCTGTTCCACTGGATGTCATAAGGTGTATGCACCAATTTGAAAGTCGCTCTGGATAAGAGCGTCTGCTAAATGACTTAAATGTAATGTAAATGATTAGACCATAACAACATTAGACCATTAGAACATTAGACCATAACAACATTAGACCATAACAACATTAGACCATTAGAACATTAGAACATAACAACATTAGACCATAACAACATTAGACCATAACAACATTAGACCATAACAACATTAGACCATAACAACATTAGACCATAACAACATTAGAACATAACAACATTAGACCATAACAACATTAGACCATAACAACATTAGACCATAACAACATTAGACCATAACAACATTAGACCATAACAACATTAGATCATAACAACATTAGACCATAACAACATTAGACCATAACAACATTAGATCATAACAACATTAGACCATAACAACATTAGACCATTAGACCATAACAACATTAGATCATAACAACATTAGATCATAACAACATTAGACCATAACAACATTAGACCATAACAACATTAGACCATTAGACCATAACAACATTAGACCATTGGACCATAACAACATTAGACCATAACAACATTAGACCATAACAACATTAGACCATTAGACCATAACAACATTAGATCATAACAACATTAGACCATTAGACCATAACAACATTAGACCATTGGACCATAACAACATTAGACCATAACAACATTAGACCATAAGACCATAACAACATTAGATCATAACAACATTAGACCATTAGATCATAACAACATTAGACCATAACAACATTAGACCATAACAACATTAGACCATAACAACATTAGACCATAACAACATTAGATCATAACAACATTAGATCATAACAACATTAGACCATTAGACCATAACAACATTAGACCATAACAACATTAGACCATAACAACATTAGACCATAACAACATTAGACCATAACAACATTAGACCATTAGACCATAACAACATTAGACCATAACAACATTAGATCATAACAACATTAGACCATAACAACATTAGACCATAACAACATTAGACCATAACAACATTAGATCATAACAACATTAGACCATAACAACATTAGACCATAACAACATTAGATCATAACAACATTAGACCATAACAACATTAGATCATAACAACATTAGACCATAACAACATTAGACCATAACAACATTAGACCATAACAACATTAGACCATAACAACATTAGACCATAACAACATTAGACCATTAGACCATAACAACATTAGATCATAACAACATTAGACCATTAGATCATAACAACATTAGACCATAACAACATTAGACCATAACAACATTAGACCATAACAACATTAGACCATAACAACATTAGATCATAACAACATTAGATCATAACAACATTAGACCATTAGACCATAACAACATTAGATCATAACAACATTAGATCATAACAACATTAGACCATAACAACATTAGACCATAACAACATTAGACCATAACAACATTAGACCATAACAACATTAGACCATAACAACATTAGACCATAACAACATTAGATCATAACAACATTAGACCATTAGACCATAACAACATTAGACCATAACAACATTAGATCATAACAACATTAGACCATTAGACCATAACAACATTAGACCATAACAACATTAGATCATAACAACATTAGACCATAACAACATTAGACCATAACAACATTAGATCATAACAACATTAGATCATAACAACATTAGACCATTAGACCATAACAACATTAGACCATAACAACATTAGACCATTAGACCATAACAACATTAGACCATAACAACATTAGACCATTAGACCATAACAACATTAGACCATTAGACCATAACAACATTAGACCATTAGACCATAACAACATTAGACCATTAGACCATAACAACATTAGACCATTAGACCATAACAACATTAGACCATAACAACATTAGATCATAACAACATTAGACCATTAGACCATAACAACATTAGACCATAACAACATTAGGTCATAACAACATTAGACCATAACAACATTAGATCATAACAACATTAGACCATAACAACATTAGAACATAACAACATTAGACCATTAGACCATTAGATCATAACAACATTAGACCATTAGATCATAACAACATTAGACCATTAGATCATAACAACATTAGACCATTAGATCATAACAACATTAGACCATTAGATCATAACAACATTAGACCATTAGACCATAACAACATTAGACCATAACAACATTAGATCATAACAACATTAGACCATAACAACATTAGACCATTAGACCATTAGATCATAACAACATTAGACCATTAGACCATTAGATCATAACAACATTAGACCATTAGATCATAACAACATTAGACCATAACAACATTAGACCATAACAACATTAGACCATAACAACATTAGACCATAACAACATTAGACCATAACAACATTAGACCATAACAACATTAGACCATAACAACATTAGACCATTAGACCATAACAACATTAGACCATAACAACATTAGATCATAACAACATTAGATCATAACAACATTAGATCATAACAACATTAGACCATAACAACATTAGAACATAACAACATTAGATCATAACAACATTAGACCATAACAACATTAGACCATAACAACATTAGACCATAACAACATTAGACCATAACAACATTAGATCATAACAACATTAGACCATAACAACATTAGACCATAACAACATTAGAACATAACAACATTAGACCATAACAACATTAGACCATAACAACATTAGACCATAACAACATTAGATCATAACAACATTAGACCATAACAACATTAGATCATAACAACATTAGACCATAACAACATTAGAACATAACAACATTAGACCATTAGACCATTAGATCATAACAACATTAGACCATTAGACCATTAGATCATAACAACATTAGACCATTAGACCATTAGATCATAACAACATTAGACCATTAGACCATTAGACCATTAGATCATAACAACATTAGACCATTAGACCATAACAACATTAGACCATAACAACATTAGATCATAACAACATTAGACCATAACAACATTAGATCATAACAACATTAGACCATTAGACCATTAGATCATAACAACATTAGACCATTAGATCATAACAACATTAGACCATAACAACATTAGACCATAACAACATTAGACCATAACAAACATTAGACCATAACAACATTAGACCATAACAACATTAGACCATAACAACATTAGACCATAACAACATTAGACCATTAGACCATAACAACATTAGACCATAACAACATTAGATCATAACAACATTAGACCATAACAACATTAGACCATAACAACATTAGACCATAACAACATTAGACCATAACAACATTAGACCATTAGACCATAACAACATTAGATCATAACAACATTAGACCATTAGATCATAACAACATTAGACCATAACAACATTAGACCATAACAACATTAGACCATAACAACATTAGACCATAACAACATTAGATCATAACAACATTAGATCATAACAACATTAGACCATTAGACCATAACAACATTAGATCATAACAACATTAGATCATAACAACATTAGACCATAACAACATTAGACCATAACAACATTAGACCATAACAACATTAGACCATAACAACATTAGATCATAACAACATTAGACAATTAGACCATAACAACATTAGACCATAACAACATTAGATCATAACAACATTAGACCATTAGACCATAACAACATTAGACCATAACAACATTAGATCATAACAACATTAGACCATAACAACATTAGACCATAACAACATTAGATCATAACAACATTAGATCATAACAACATTAGACCATTAGACCATAACAACATTAGACCATAACAACATTAGACCATTAGACCATAACAACATTAGACCATAACAACATTAGACCATTAGACCATAACAACATTAGACCATTAGACCATAACAACATTAGACCATTAGACCATAACAACATTAGACCATTAGACCATAACAACATTAGACCATTAGACCATAACAACATTAGACCATAACAACATTAGATCATAACAACATTAGACCATTAGACCATAACAACATTAGACCATAACAACATTAGATCATAACAACATTAGACCATAACAACATTAGATCATAACAACATTAGACCATAACAACATTAGAACATAACAACATTAGACCATTAGACCATTAGATCATAACAACATTAGACCATTAGATCATAACAACATTAGACCATTAGATCATAACAACATTAGACCATTAGATCATAACAACATTAGACCATTAGACCATAACAACATTAGACCATAACAACATTAGATCATAACAACATTAGACCATAACAACATTAGATCATAACAACATTAGACCATAACAACATTAGAACATAACAACATTAGACCATTAGACCATTAGATCATAACAACATTAGACCATTAGACCATTAGATCATAACAACATTAGACCATAACAACATTAGACCATAACAACATTAGACCATAACAACATTAGACCATAACAACATTAGACCATAACAACATTAGACCATAACAACATTAGACCATAACAACATTAGACCATAACAACATTAGACCATAACAACATTAGACCATTAGACCATAACAACATTAGACCATAACAACATTAGACCATAACAACATTAGACCATTAGACCATAACAACATTAGACCATAACAACATTAGACCATAACAACATTAGACCATAACAACATTAGACCATTAGACCATAACAACATTAGACCATTAGACCATAACAACATTAGACCATAACAACATTAGACCATTAGACCATAACAACATTAGACCATAACAACATTAGACCATAACAACATTAGACCATTAGACCATAACAACATTAGACCATAACAACATTAGACCATAACAACATTAGACCATAACAACATTAGACCATTAGACCATAACAACATTAGACCATAACAACATTAGACCATTAGACCATAACAACATTAGACCATAACAACATTAGACCATTAGACCATAACAACATTAGACCATAACAACATTAGACCATAACAACATTAGACCATTAGAACATTAGACCATAAAAACATTAGATCATAACAACATTAGACCATAACAACATTAGACCATAACAACATTAGACCATTAGACCATAACAACATTAGACCATAACAACATTAGACCATAACAACATTAGACCATTAGAACATTAGACCATAACAACATTAGACCATTAGAACATTAGACCATAACAACATTAGACCATTAGAACATTAGACCATAACAACATTAGACCATTAGAACATTAGACCGTTAGATCATAACAACATTAGAACATTAGAATATTAGACCAGAACAACATTAGAACATTAGAACATTAGACCATTGGAACATTAGAACATTAGACCGTTAGATCATAACAACATTAGACCATTAGAACATTAGACCAGAACAACATTAGAACATTAGACCATTAGAACATTAGACCATTAGAACATTAGACCATTAGAACATTAGACCGTTAGATCATAACAACATTAGAACATTAGACCATTAGAACATTAGACCATTAGAACATTAGACCATTAGAACATTAGACCATTAGACCATAACAACATTAGACCATTAGAACATTAGACCATTAGACCATTAAACAATTAGAACATAACAACATTAGACCATTAGAACATTAGACCATAACAACATTAGACCATTAGAACATTAGACCATAACAACATTAGACCATTAGAACATTAGACCATAACAACATTAGACCATTAGAACATTAGATCATTAGAACATTAGACCATTAGACCATAACAACATTAGACCATTAGAACATTAGACCATTAATCCATTAAAAAATTAGACCATTAGAACATTAGACCATTAATCCATTAAAACATTAGAACATTAGACCATAACAACATTAGACCATTAGAACATTAGACCATAACAACATTATACCATTAGAACATTAGACCATTACAACATTAGACCATTAGAACATTAATCCATTAGAACATTAATCCATTAGAACATTAGACCATAACAACATTAGAACATTAGACCATTAGACCATTAAACAATTAGAACATAACAACATTAGACCATTAGAACATTAGACCATAACAACATTAGACCATTAGAACATTAGACCATAACAACATTAGACCATTAGAACATTAGACCATTAGATCATTAGAACATTAGAACATTAATCCATTAAAACATTAGACCATTAGAACATTAGACCATTAGAACATTAGACCATTAGAACATTAGATCAATAGAATGAACATTAGAACATTAGACAATTAGACCATTAGAACATTAGACCATTAGAACATTAGACCATTAAACAATTAGAACATAACAACATTAGACCATTAGAACATTAGACCATTAGAACATTAGACCATGACAACATTAGACCATTAGAACATTAGACCATAACAACATTAGACCATTAGAACATTAGATCATTAGAACATTAGAACATTAATCCATTAAAACATTAGACCATTAGAACATTAGACCATTAGAACATTAGAACATTAGATCAATAGAATGAACATTAGAACATTAGACAATTAGAACATTAGACCATTAGACCATTACAACATTAGACCATTAAAACATTAATCCATTAGAACATTAGACCATAACAACATTAGAACATTAGACCATTAGACCATAACAACATTAGACCATTAGACCATTACAACATTAGACCATTAGAACATTAATCCATTAGAACATTAGACCATAACAACATTAGAACATTAGACCATTAGATCATTAGAACATTAATCCATTAAAACATTAGACCATTAGAACATTAGACCATTAGAACATTAGACCATTAGACCATTAATCCATTAGAACATTAGAACATTAGACCATTAATCGATTAGAACATTATACCATTCTTACATTAGACCATTCTTCCATTAGAACGTTAAACCATTATTCCATTAGAATGTTAGACCATTAGAACGTTAGACCATTAGAAAATTAGAACATTAGAACATTAGAACATTAGAACAGCGAATTCTGCTTTTCCATATGACATGCAGTAAATTCCAGTATGGAATTGGTGAAAAATATCCACTCATAAACGTATGCACACTCAAACCCACACACACATGCAAGCACACACACGCACACTCACACAAACCCACACACAAACAGACAGTTCGAATACCAAAACGTACAATAAAGTCAAAGTTTGGAAACACCTACTCATTCAAGGGTTTTTCTTTATTTTTTTACTATTTTCTACATTGTAGAATAATACTGAAGACATTAAAACTATGAAATAACACACGAGGAATCATGTAGAAACCAAAAAGTGTTAAACAAATCAAAATAGATTTGATATTCTTCAAAGTAGTCACCCTTTGCCTTGATGACAGCTTCGCACACTCTTTGCATTCTCTCAACCAGCTTCATGAGGAATGCTTTTCCAACAGTCTTGAAGGAGTTCCCACATATGCTGAGCACTTGTTGGCTGCTTTTCCTTCACTCTGCGGTCCAACTCATCCCAAACCATCTAAATTACGTTACGGTCGGGTGGTTGTGGAGGCCAGGTTATCTGATGCAGCACTCCATCACTCTCATTGGTCAAATGGCCCTTACACAGCCTGGAGTTGTGCTTTGCGTCATTCTCAAAACAAATCATAATACCAATAAGCGCAAACCAGATGGGATGGCATATCGATGCAGAACTCTGTGGTAGCCATGCTGGATTAAGTGAACTTTGAATTCTAAATAATTCACTGATAGTCTCACCAATAAAGCACTCCCACACACCATCACACTTCTTCTTCCATGCTTCACTGTGGGAACCACACTTGTGGAGATAATCCGTTCACATTCTCTACGTCTCATAAAAACACAGCGGTTGGAACCAAAAATGTAACATTTTGACTAATCAGACCAAAGGACAGATTTCCACCGGTCTGATGTCCATTGAAGGTGTCCAAGCACGTCTCTTATTATTGTTGGTGTCCTTTACAGCATTTCAACCATGAAGGCCTGATTCAAGCAGTCTCCTCTGAACAGTTATGAAGAATTTATTTGGGATGCATTTCTGAGGCTGGTAACTCTAATTAACTTATCCTCTGCAGAAGAGGTACCTCTGGGTCTTCCTTTCCTGTGGCGGTCCTCATACGCGCCAGTTTCATCATATCGCAGAAGAGGTACCTCTGGGTCTTCCTTTCCTGTGGCGGTCCTCATACGCGCCAGTTTCATCACAGCACTTGATGGTTTTTGGGACTGCAGTTGAAGAAACTTTCAAAGTTCTTGACATTTTCCGTATTGACTGACCTTCATGTCTTAAAGTAATGATGGACTGTCATTTCTCTTTGCTTATTTGAGCTGTTCTTGCCATAATATGGACTTGGTCTTTTACCAAATAGGGCTATCTTCTGTATACCACTCCTACCTTGTCACAACACAACTAATTGGCTCAAACGCATTAGGAAGGAAAGAAATTGCACAAATGTAATTTTAATAAGGCACCTGTTAATTGAAATGCATTCCAGGTGACTACTTCATGAAGCTGGTTGAGAGAATGCCAAGAGTGTACAAAGCTGTCATCAAGGCAAAGGGTGGCTACTTTGAAGAATCTGAAATATAAAATACATACATTTGTTAAATAATTTTTTGTTTACTACATCATTCCATGTGTTATTTCATAGTTTTAATGTCTTCAGTATTATTCTACAATGTAGAAAATAGTAAGAATAAAGAATAACTCTTGAATGAGTAGGTGATCCAAACCTGACTGGTACTGTATGTATCTTATGAACTCTTTTTACATGCTCTACACATATATTATTCAAATATACTTCTCAAAATCAAGTTCAAGTTGTAGAAGTTTTCCACCAGCAGGCTGTCAACTACCTAACTCAATTTGCCCTAGTGAAAGTCCTTCCCGAGCAGAACCCTGTAGCCAGTCAACCAAGACGCCCAGCTCTCCGCTGATAATGTGCGTTTAATAAGAACTCGATTGGCCGGTGGATAGCTGTGGCTGGATCCCTGTGAAAATGACAGGTTGACGTTTAATGCCATTGATATGTGTCTGATGGGGGTGACAGCCATGTAAGGGAGTAATGGAGCGCCTCCACTAGCAGCTGTTAAAATGGTTGAGTGAGCTGACAATTAGCACAAGCTATAAGGTTCTGCTCAGAGAGACAGGCCCTGTGGAGACAAACAAGCACTTTAGTGAACAGGGGGACACAGAACACATTGCATATAATACAGCCACCTTTTATAGGAACATATTGAACACCTTATATATAGTATACTGTAGCTATCATGTACAGGGGCTTGAAACTGATCAACTTTCAAAGCAGAATAACTTTCCTATTGTTCCTCAACTGTAGTCTATTGTTTACCCTGTTCTAGCTCAGAGTCTCTACTTTTATTTTTTTATTGAAAGTCCGTGTTGCCTAAGCAACAGCCCCAAAACATCACTGCTCTAGAGGAGATCTGCATGGAGGAATGGGCCAAAATACCAGCAACAGTGTGTGAAAACCTTGTGAAGACTTACAGAAAACGTTTGACTGTCATCTGTCATTGCCAACAAAGGGTATATAACAAAGTATTGAGATAAACTTTTGTTATTGACCAAATACTTATTTTCCACCATAATTTGCAAATAAATTCATAAAAAATCCTACAATGTGATTTTCTGGATTATTTTGTTTTCTTCATTTGTCTGTCATAGTTGAAGTGTACCTATGATGAAAATTACAGGCCTCTCTCATTTTTTTAAAGTGGGAGAACTTGCACAATTGGTGGCTGACTAAATACTTTTTTGCCCCACTGTATATGGCTATAGGAACAGAGTGAATAGACTGGATGAGGCTGTAGGAACAGAGTGAATAGACTGGATGAGGCTGTAGGAACAGAGTGAATAGACTGGATGAGGCTGTAGGAACAGAGTGAATAGACTGGATGAGGCTGTAGGAACAGAGTGAATAGACTGGATGAGGCTGTTTCAAGCCCGACTTTTGAGAAAATGGCCCTTGAGTTCTTAACATTACCGTTTCTGGTAAACACACTATATCAAATAAATCTATGTTTACTTGTCACAGGATACAGAAGGTGTAAACGGTGCAGTGCCATGGTTTCCTGGAGTCTTTTGTTTAGACACATAACTCATACTATCATGAACCATGCATGAATCTGCAGGAAGCTAATGCTAACCTATCTTCAACATTAGCTAGCTAACATTAGGCTATAAATAGCATTGCAAATGAGTTTCTGAGAAACTAATAGTATCACTACACAGCTAAAAACACGTAACGGTAGCTAGCTAACTAACAATACACTTTAGCATGAAAACCACTTTCTGACAAAATAAGAAACAAAAAAAAATCTGAAAATGAAGCTATACTCTTACCCGTGTGCATTGATGAACGCTTCTCTCTCTCCGTCACAGTTGCCCTTTAGTTTGAAGATGTAATCTGGAGGC
>NW_026286463.1:0-7500 GCF_023373465.1 Oncorhynchus keta | reverse complement strand
ACACATAAATCCCCCATGTCACACCCTGACCTAACCAAAATAATAAAGAAAACTAAGATAACTAAGGCCAGGGCGTGACAGACTGTCTGTACCTGTGTAATGACTTGGTGCGACCTGTCATGGCCAGGACGCTCTTGAAAAACATATTTCAAAACTCAATGAGCCCTTTCTGGTTAGATAAAGGTTCAATAAATAACAATTAATAAAAAATAGTTCAGACGCATCGTAAAGACACAAACTTTACTTTAGTAGTTCAGACGCATCGTAAAGACACAAACTTTACTTTAGTAGTTCAGACGCATCGTAAAGACACAAACTTTACTTTAGTAGTTCAGATGCATCGTAAAGACACAAACTTTACTTTAGTAGTTCAGACGCATCGTAAAGACACAAACTTTACTTTAATAGTTCAGACGCATCGTAAAGACACAAACTTTACTTTAGTAGTTCAGGCGCATCGTAAAGACACAAACTTTACTTTAGTAGTTCAGACGCATCGTGAAGACAACAAACTTTACTTTAGTAGTTCAGACGCACTCGTAAAGACACAAACTTTACTTTAGTAGTTCAGACGCATCGTGAAGACACAAACTTTACTTTAGTAGTTCAGACACACCGTAAAGACACACACTTTACTTTAGTAGTTCAGACGCATCGTAAAGACACAAACTTTACTTTAGTAGTTCAGACACACCGTAAAGACACACACACTTTACTTTAGTAGTTCAGACGCATCGTAAAGACACAAACTTTACTTTAGTAGTTCAGACACACCGTAAAGACACAAACTTTACTTTAGTAGTTCAGACGCATCGTAAAGACACAAACTTTACTTTAGTAGTTCAGACACATCGTAAAGACACAAACTTTACTTTAGTAGTTCAGACACCCCGTAAAGACACAAACTTTACTTTAATAGTTCAGACGCATCGTAAAGACACAAACTTTACTTTAGTAGTTCAGACACACCGTAAAGACACAAACTTTACTTTAGTAGTTCAGACGCATCGTAAAGACACAAACTTTACTTTAGTAGTTCAGACGCATCGTAAAGACACAAACTTTACTTTAGTAGTTCAGACACACCGTAAAGACACAAACTTTACTTTAGTAGTTCAGACGCATCGTAAAGACACAAACTTTACTTTAGTAGTTCAGACACACCGTAAAGACAAACTTTACTTTAGTAGTTCAGACACACCGTAAAGACACAAACTTTACTTTAGTAGTTCAGACACACCGTAAAGACAAACTTTACTTTAGTAGTTCAGACACACCGTAAAGACACAAACTTTACTTTTTAGTAGTTCAGACACACCGTAAAGACAAACTTTACTTTTAATAGTTCAGACACACCGTAAAGACACAAACTTTACTTTAATAGTTCAGACACACCGTAAAGACAAACTTTACTTTAATACTGAAATGTTGCGCAACATGAACTCATGGGATCTCGTGAAGTGTTTGATTAGATTTTCCATTACATTTGCATTGATGTCAGAGTGATTAGCGGGACAGTGCTGAGTACCAGGCAGTTAGCACGTTTAGTAGGTTACTAATGACCATCATCAGCATCAGAGTTTTGGAGAAGCCTAATTCCCGTGACTAAACGGTCACGTGGAATTTGACTGCCGGTGTGATTGTGACTCCGTCACCACAACAGCCCTGTCTACATGGCGCTCTCCGCTCTCTGTTGAGACGCAGTATTTGAAATCTAAAACCTAATTTGCATAACGAGCAAAACATCACATTTGACATGTGTTTAACATAGTTGTCACGACCGTCGGATATGGCGGTCGACGTCGCCGGCCTTCTAGCCATCACCGATCCACTTTTCATCTTCCATTTGTTTTGTCTTTGTTTTCTACACACCTGGTTTCATTTCCCCATTACATTACATGTTCATTATTTAACCCTGTGGTTTCCCCCATGTTTGTTTTATTGTCAGGCTGTATCTGACGGTATATTGTTGCCGGGTTTTGTTATTTACTCCCGTTTATGTCGTGGTACCAGTATTTTTCCAGCACCATAGTAGTGTGTTTATACTGGTGTTTTTCTTGTATTAAATACCTTGTCCACGGATCTCAGCTCTCCTGCGTCTGACTCCTGTTACCAGTTACACACAGCCTTGACAATAGTACTGTTCTCAGATTTTGATTTCAGATCTGTTGTTTACTTTACTTAACTAGGCAAGCCAGTTAAGAACAGATTCTTATTTACATTGATGGCCAAACCCTAACCAGGACGACGCTGGGCCAGTTGTGCAACGCCCTATGGGACTCCCAAACACGACCGGTTGTGATACAGCCTTGAATCGAACCAGGGTCTGTGGTGACGACTCTTGCACTGAGATGCAGAGCCTAAGATCACTGCACCACCTCGACTCAGTCTTTCTATGAAGCAAAATCATTCAAAATGTCATTTTTGCATTGGATAAAAGTACAGACTCAGAGATAGAAAATTGTATATCCCACTCTAGTGTTGAGGAGCAATGACAAAGTCATTCTGCTTTGAAAAGTTGAACATTTTGTGACCCCACTTTTGAGGAAATGGCTGTTAATTTTGGGTTCTTCTATTGGAGAGCTCTTCTTTGTCTACGCCCATTCAGCATCGTTCACACCCTCTTAAGCTTCAGCCCCGCCCATTCAGCATCGTTCACACCCTCTTAAGCTTTAGCCCCACCCATCTCTTTAAGGATTCACATGTGATGCTAAACAGAGTGAATACAGTAGTGTATTAATCAATCAATGATTTCAAGACTACAATGGGTGAAAGTAGGGAGCAAAAAGTGTCAGTAAAAATACACTTTATCTGGTCCTTGGCCTATATCCTAATCTGACTTTGGTGCAGGTTATGTTGTTCTTCGCATTACCGTTTCTGGTAAACACACTATATCAAATAAATCTATGTTTACTTGTCACAGGATACAGAAGGTGTAAACGGTGCAGTGAAATGGTTTCCTGGAGTCTTTGTTTAGACATGTGCCAGACTGGGTTCAAATGTCCTCTGTTTAAATGTCTCCGTATATATTTATCTGGTCAAAAGTTTGGACACACAGGGCTTTTCTTTATTTTTACTATTTTCCATATTGTAGAATAAAAGTGAAGACATAAAAACTTTGAAATAACACATACAGTGGGGCAAAAAAGTATTTAGTCAGCCACCAATTGTGCAAGTTCTCCCACTTAAAAAGATGAGAGAGGCCTGTAATTTTCATCATAGGTACACTTCAACTATGACAGACAAAATTCGATTTTTTTAATGTATTTATTTGCAAATTATGGTGGAAAATAAGTATTTGGTCACCTACAAACAAGCAAGATTTCTGGCTCTCACAGACATGTAACTTCTTTAAGAGGCTCCTCTGTCCTCCACTCGTTACCTGTATTAATGGCATCTGTTTGAACTTGTTATCAGTATAAAGACACCTGTCCACAACCTCAAACAGTCACACTCCAAACTCCACTATGGCCAAGACCAAAGAGCTGTCAAAGGACACCAGAAACAAAATTGTAGACCTGCACCAGGCTGGGAAGACTGAATCTGCAATAGGTAAGCAGCTTGGTTTGAAGAAATCAACTGTGGGAGCAATTATTAGGAGATGGAAGACATACAAGACCACTGATAATCTCCTTCGAACTGGGGCTCCACGCAAGATCTCACCCCGTGGGGTCAAAATGATCCCAAGAACGGTGAGCAAACATTCCAGAACCACACGGGGGACCTAGTGAATGACCTGCAGAGAGCTGGGACCAAAGTAACAAAGCCTACCATCACTAACACACTAAGCCGCCAGGGCCTCAAATCCTGCAGTGCCAGATGTGTCCCCCTGCTTAAGCATGTCCAGGCCCGTCTGAAGTTTGCTAGAGAGAATTTGGATGATGCAGAAGAAGATTGGGAGAATGTCATATTTACATTTACATTTACATTTAAGTCATTTAGCTGACGCTCTTATCCAGAGCGACTTACAAATTGGTGCATTCACCTTATGACATCCAGTGGAACGGCCACTTTACAATAGTGCATCTAAATCTTTTAGGGGGGTGAGAAGGATTACTTACCCTATCCTAGGTATTCCTTAAAGAGGTGGGGTTTCAGGTGTCTCCGGAAGGTGGTGATTGACTCCGCTGTCCTGGCGTCGTGAGGGAGTTTGTTCCACCATTGGGGGCCAGAGCAGCGAACAGTTTTGACTGGGCTGAGCGGGAACTGTACTTCCTCAGTGGTAGGGAGACGAGCAGGCCAGAGGTGGATGAACGCAGTGCCCTTGTTTGGGTGTAGGGCCTGATCAGAGCCTGGAGGTACTGAGGTGCCGTTTCCCTCACAGCTCCGTAGGCAAGCACCATGGTCTTGCAGCGGATGCGAGCTTCAACTGGAAGCCAGTGGAGAGAGCGGAGGAGCGGGTGACGTGAGAGAACTTGGAAGGTTGAACACCAGACGGGCTGCGGCGTTCTGGATGAGTTGTAGGGTTTAATGGCACAGGCAGGGAGCCCAGCCAACAGCGAGTTGCAGTAATCCAGACGGGAGATGACAAGTGCCTGGATTAGGACCTGCGCCGCTTCCTGTGTGAGGCAGGGTCGTACTCTACGGATGTTGTAGAGCATGAACCTACAGGAACGGGCCACCGCCTTGATGTTAGTTGAGAACGACAGGGTGTTGTCCAGGATCACGCCAAGGTTCTTAGCGCTCTGGGAGGAGGACACAGTGGAGTTGTCAACCGTGATGGCGAGATCATGGAACGGGCAGTCCTTCCCTGGGAGGAAGAGCAGCCCGTCTTGCCGAGGTTCAGCTTGAGGTGGTGATCCGTCATCCACACTGATATGTCTGCCAGACATGCAGAGATGCGATTCGCCACCTGGTCATCAGAAGGGAAAGGAGAAGATTAATTGTGTGTCGTCTGCATAGCAATGATAGGAGAGACCATGTGAGGTTATGACAGAGCCAAGTGACTTGGTGTATAGCGAGAATAGGAGAGGCCTAGAACAGAGCCCTGGGGACACCAGTGGTGAGAGCGCGTGGTGAGGAGACAGATTCTCGCCACGCCACCTGGTAGGAGAGAAAAGAAAGAAGGGATACTGGTCTGTAGTTGTTGACATCGGAGGGATCGAGTGTAGGTTTTTTCAGAAGGGGTGCAACTCTCGCTCTCTTGAAGACGGAAGGGACGTAGCCAGCGGTCAGGGATGAGTTGATGAGCGAGGTGAGGTAAGGGAGAAGGTCTCCGGAAATGGTCTGGAGAAGAGTGGAGGGGATAGGGTCAAGCGGGCAGGTTGTTGGGCGGCGCGAGATTTAAAAAAAAAAAGGGGTCTGAATACTCTCTGAATGCACCATAATAAATACATGAGTTTAATAACAGTCATTTGCTGCTGTAATTTCTCAACCTTCAGATATATGCACTTGTGTGTGTGCGTGCGTGTGTGTGTGTGTGTGTGTGCGTGTGTGCGTGTGTGTGTGCGTGTGTGCGTGTGTGTGTGCGTGTGTGTGTGTGTGTGCGTGCGTGTGTGTGTGTGTGTGCGTGCGTGTGTGCGTGTGTGCGTGTGTGTGTGCGTGTGTGCGTGTGTGTGTGCGTGTGTGTGCGTGTGCGTGCGTGTGTGTGTGTGTGTGTGTGTGTGTGTGTGTGTGCGTGTGTGCGTGTGTGTGCGTGTGTGCGTGTGCGTGTGTGTGCGTACGTGTGCGTGTGTGCGTGTGTGTGCGTGTGTGTGCGTGTGTGTGTGCGTGCGTGTGTGTGTGCGTGTGTGCGTGCGTGTGTGCGTGCTTGTGTGTGTGTGTGCGTGTGTTCCAGTCTCTGTATAGCAGTGGGTGGTTGTGAATCAGTTTGTGCCTCCAAGGCGGGGATCCAGTGTGTTCTTGCCAAAGGAATTAAGAGGAAATAGACGTTTGGAAATATTTGAAGAGGGTCCAAAACCCAAACACCTGCAATGATCAGCAGCCTTCAACAGTGTCAAGACAATTAAGGATCGGACACTTTTTATTCAATTTTCGTCTAAAATGACATGCCCAAATCTAACTTCCTGTAGCTCAGGCACAGAAGCAAGGATATGCAATTTCTTCCAGTTGGAAGTTTGTGGAAATGTAAAAGGAATGTAGAATAGATCTGATAAAAGATAATACAAAGGCCAAAATGTATCATTCCAGCCCAGGTGCAATTTAGGTATGTTATGATATCAAATCAAATCAAAATCAAATCAAATGTATTTATATAGCCCTTCGTACATCAGCTGATATCTCAAAGTGCTGTACAGAAACCCAGCCTAAAACCCCAAACAGCAAGCAATGAAGGTGTAGAAGCACGGTGGCTAGGAAAAACTCCCTAGAAAGGCCAAAACCTAGGAAGAAACCTAGAGAGAACCAGGCTATGGGGTGGCCAGTCCTCTTCTGGCTGTGCCGGGTGGAGATTATAACAGAACATGGCCAAGATGTTCAAATGTTCATAAATGACCAGCATGGTCAAATAATAACAAGGCAGAACAGTTGAAACTGGAGCAGCAGCACAGTCAGGTGGACCGGACAGCAAGGAGTCATCATGTCAGGTAGTCCTGGGGCACGGTCCTAGGGCTCAGGTCCTCCGAGAGAGAGAAAGAAAGAGAGAATTAGAGAGAGCATATGTGGGGTGGCCCGTCCTCTTCTGGCTGTGCCGGGTGGAGATTATAACAGAACATGGCCAAGATGTTCAAATGTTCATAAATGACCAGCATGGTCGAATAATAACAAGGCAGAACAGTTGAAACTGGAGCAGCAGCACAGTCAGGTGGACCGGGAACAGCAAGGAGTCATCATGTCAGGTAGTCCTGGGGCACGGTCCTAGGGCTCAGGTCCTCCGAGAGAGAGAAAGAAAGAGAGAATTAGAGAGAGCATATGTGAGGTGGCCCGTCCTCTTCTGGCTGTGCCGGGTGGAGATTATAACAGAACATGGCCAAGATGTTCAAATGTTCATAAATGACCAGCATGGTCGAATAATAACAAGGCAGAACAGTTGAAACTGGAGCAGCAGCACAGTCAGGTGGACCGGGAACAGCAAGGAGTCATCATGTCAGGTAGTCCTGGGGCATGGTCCTAGGGCTCAGGTCAGTTGAAACTGGAGCAGCAGCATGGCCAGGTGGACTGGGGACAGCAAGGAGTCATCATGTCAGGTAGTCCTGGGGGCATGGTCCTAGGGCTCAGGTCCTCCGAGAGAGAGAAAGAAAGAAGGAGAGAATTAGAGAACGCACACTTAGATTCACACAGGACACCGAATTAGGACAGGAGGAGTACTCCAGATATAACAAACTGACCCTAGCCCCCGACACAAACTACTGCAGCATAAATACTGGAGGCTGAGACAGGGAGGGGACAAGTGCATGTGCAATGCAAGTGCATTTGCAATATGATTCTATAGTGAAAAAACATCACCAAATGGACATGATGAAATCAACACAACGAGTGATGGAAAGGAACAACTATCACTGCCCGGCCATCCCGAGTTCATTAGGCCAGTCATTTTTGCTTTTCTGCAGGATTTTGAGCATG
>NW_026286462.1:0-2213 GCF_023373465.1 Oncorhynchus keta | reverse complement strand
GGAGATGACAAGTGCCTGGATTAGACCTGCGCCGCTTCCTGTGTGAGGCAGGGTCGCACTCTGCGGATGTTGTAGAGCATGAACCTACAGGAACGGGCCACCGCCTTGATGTTAGTTGAGAACGACAGGGTGTTGTCCAGGATCACGCCAAGGTTCTTAGCGCTCTGGGAGGAGGACACAATGGAGTTGTCAACCGTGATGGCGAGATCATGGAACGGGCAGTCCTTCCCCGGGAGGAAGAGCAGCTCCGTCTTGCCGAGGTTCAGCTTGAGGTGGTGATCCGTCATCCACACTGATATGTCTGCCAGACATGCAGAGATGCGATTCGCCACCTGGTCATCAGAAGGGGGAAAGGAGAAGATTAATTGTGTGTCGTCTGCATAGCAATGATAGGAGAGACCATGTGAGGTTATGACAGAGCCAAGTGACTTGGTGTATAGCGAGAATAGGAGAGGGCCTAGAACAGAGCCCTGGGGGACACCAGTGGTGAGAGCGCGTGGTGAGGAGACAGATTCTCGCCACGCCACCTGGTAGGAGCGACCTGTCAGGTAGGACGCAATCCAAGCGTGGGCCGCGCCGGAGATGCCCAACTCGGAGAGGGTGGAGAGGAGGATCTGATGGTTCACAGTATCGAAGGCAGCCGATAGGTCTAGAAGGATGAGAGCAGAGGAGAGAGAGTTAGCTTTAGCAGTGCGGAGCGCCTCCGTGATACAGAGAAGAGCAGTCTCAGTTGAATGACTAGTCTTGAAACCTGACTGATTTGGATCAAGAAGGTCATTCAGAGAGAGATAGCGGGAGAGCTGGCCAAGGACGGCACGTTCAAGAGTTTTGGAGAGAAAAGAAAGAAGGGATACTGGTCTGTAGTTGTTGACATCGGAGGGATTGAGTGTAGGTTTTTTCAGAAGGGGTGCAACTCTCGCTCTCTTGAGGACGGAAGGGACGTAGCCAGCGGTCAGGGATGAGTTGATGAGCGAGGTGAGGTAGGGGAGAAGGTCTCCGGAAATGGTCTGGAGAAGAGAGGAGGGGATAGGGTCAAGCGGGCAGGTTGTTGGGCGGCCGGTCGTCACAAGACGCGAGATTTCATCTGGAGAGAGAGGGGAGAAAGATTCCGCTCAGCTGCCCGGAGCCTCTGTTCTGTGAGCTCGCAATGAGTCGTCGAGCCACGGGGCGGGAGGGGAGGACCGCGCCGGCCTGGAGGATAGGGGACATAGAGAGTCAAAGGATGCAGAAAGGAGGAGAGGAGGGTTGAGGAGGCAGAATCAGGAGATAGGTTGGAGAAGGTTTGAGCAGAGGGAAGAGATGATAGGATGGAAGAGGAGAGAGTAGCGGGGGAGAGAGAGCGAAGGTTGGGACGGCGCGATACCATCCGAGTAGGGGCAGTGTGGGAGGTGTTAGATGAGAGCGAGAGGGAAAAGGATACAAGGTAGTGGTCGGAGACTTGGAGGGGAGTTGCAATGAGGTTAGTGGAAGAACAGCATCTAGTAAAGATGAGGTCGAGCGTATTGCCTGCCTTGTGAGTAGGGGGAAGGTGAGAGGGTGAGGTCAAAAGAGGAGAGGAGTGGAAAGAAGGAGGCAGAGAGGAATGAGTCAAAGGTAGACGTGGGGAGGTTAAAGTCGCCCAGCACTGTGAGAGGTGAGCCGTCCTCAGGAAAGGAGCTTATCAAGGTATCAAGCTCATTGATGAACTCTCCGAGGAACCTGGAGGGCGATAAATGATAAGGATGTTAAGCTTGAAAGGGCTGGTAACTGTGACAGCATGGAATTCAAAGGAGGCGATAGACAGATGGGTGAGGGGAGAAAGAGAGAATGACCACTTGGGAGAGATGAGGATCCCGGTGCCACCACCCCGCTGACCAGAAGCCTCGGGTGTGCGAGAACACGTGGGCGGACGAAGAGAGAGCAGTAGGAGTAGCAGTGTTATCTGTGGTGATCCATGTTTCCGTCAGTGCCAAGAAGTCGAGGGACTGGAGGGAGGCATAGGCTGAGATGAACTCTGCCTTGTTGGCCGCAGATCGGCAGTTCCAGAGGCTACCGGAGACCTGAACTCCACGTGGGTCGTGGCGCGCTGGGACCACCAGATTAGGTGGCCGCGCCACGCGGTGTGGAGCGTTTGTATGGTCTGTGCAGAGAGGAGAGAACAGGGATAGACAGACACATAGTTGACAGGCTACAGAAGAGGCTACGCTAATGCAAAGGAGATTGAATGACAAGTG
>NW_026286461.1:0-3146 GCF_023373465.1 Oncorhynchus keta | reverse complement strand
AACCGAAAATCAGCTGTAATTCGTAGGTAGACGAGCAGTTAAGAGCGTTGGGCCAGTTACCAGTCTGGGTAATGAAGGATCAGTTTAATACCCCTGGGCTAGACAACATGGGTAATGAAGGATCAGTTTAATACCCCTGGTCTAGACAACATGGGTAATGAAGGATCAGTTTAATACCCTAAGCTAGACAACATGGGTAATGAAGGATCAGTTTAATACCCTGGTCTAGACAACATGGCATGAAGGATCAGTTAAATAATTTCGGTCTAGACAACATGGGTACGAAGGATCAGTGTAATACCCCTGGTCTAGACAACATGGCAATGAAGGATCAGTTTAATACCCCTGGTCTAGACAACATGGGTAATGTAGGATCAGTTTAATACTCCTGGTCTAGACAACATGGGTAATGAAGGATCAGTTTAATACCCTGGTCTAGACAACATGGGTAATGAAGGATCAGTTTAGCCACCCCTGGTCTAGACAACATGGGTAATGAAGGATCAGTTTAATACCCCTGGTCTAGACAACATGGGTAATGTAGGATCAGTTTAATACTCCTGGTCTAAATAACATGGGTAATGAAGATCAGTTTAATACCCCTGGTCTAGACAAATACGGTAATGAAGGATCAGTTAAATACCCCTGGTCTAGACAACATGGGTTATGAAGGATCAGTTTAATACCCCTGGTCTAGACAACATGGGTAATGAAGGATCAGTTTAATACCCCTGGTCTAGACAACATGGGTAATGTAGGATCAGTTTAATACCCCTGGTCTAGACAACATGGGTAATGTAGGATCAGTTTAATACTCCTGGTCTAGACAACATGGGTAATGTAGGATCAGTTTAATACTCCTGGTCTAGACAACATGGGTAATGAAGGATCAGTTTAATACCCCTGGTCTAGACAACATGGGTAATGAAGGATCAGTTTAATACCCCTGGTCTAGACAACATGGGTAATGAAGGATCAGTTTAATACCCCTGGTCTAGACAACATGGGTAATGAAGGATCAGTTTAATACCCCTGGTCTAGACAACATGGGTAATGAAGGATCAGTGTAATACCCCTGGTCTAGACAACATGGGTAATGAAGGATCAGTTTAATACTCCTGGTCTAGACAACATGGGTAATGAAGGATCAGTTTAATACCCCTGGTCTAGACAACATGGGTAATGAAGGATCAGTTTAATACTCCTGGTCTAGACAACATGGGTAATGGAAGATTTAGTTTAATACCCCTGGTCTAGACAACATGGGCATGAAGGATCAGTTTAATACTCCTGGTCTAGACAACATGGGTAATGTAGATCAGCTTAATACTCCCAGTCTAGACAACATGGGTAATGTAGGATCAGTTTAATACTCCTGGTCTAGACAACATGGTAATGAAGGATCAGTGTAATACCCCTGGTCTAGACAACATGGGTAATGAAGGATCAGTTTAATACTCCTGGTCTAGACAACATGGGTAATGAAGGATCAGTTTAATACCCCTGGTCTAGACAAATATGGGTAATGAAGGATCAGTTTAATACTCTGGTCTAGGGGTCTTAAATACCCCTGACAACATGGGTAATGAAGGGACACTCAGTTTAATTATCAGGTCCAACCAGCTGGTAGGTAGACTAGCAGTTAAGAGCAACAGTGGGTAATGAAGGATCAGTTTAATACCCTGGTCTAGACAACATGGTATGTAGGATCAGTTTAATACTCCTGGTCTGTGACAACATGGATCAGCAATGTAGGAATGAAGTTTAATACCCTGGTCTAGACAACATGGGTAATGTAGGATCAGTTTAATACTCCTGGTCTAGACAACATGGGTAATGTAGGATCAGTTTAATACCCTGGTCTAGACAACATGGGTTATGAAGGATCAGTTAAATACCCTGGTCTAGACAACATGGGTAATGAGGATCAGTGTAATACCCCTGGTCTAGACAACATGGGTAATGAAGGATCAGTTTAATACTCTGGTCTAGACAACATGGGTAATGAAGGATCAGTTTAATACCCTGGTCTAGACAGCATGGGTAATGAAGGATCAGTTTAATACTCCCTGGTCTAGACAGCATGGGTAATGTAGGATCAGTTTAATACTCCTGGTCTAGACAACATGGGTAATGAAGGATCAGTTTAATACCCTGGTCTAGACAACATGGGTAATGTAGGATCAGTTTAATACCCCCTGGTCTAGACAACATGGGGTAATGAAGGATCAGTTTAATACTCCTGGTCTAGACAACATGGGTTAACATGGGTAATGGATCAGTTTAATACCCCTGGTCTAGACAACATGGGTAATGAAGGATCAGTTTAATACCCCTGGTCTAGACAACATGGGTAATGAAGGATCAGTTTAATACCAGGTCTAGACAACATGGGTAATGAAGGATCAGTTTAATACCCCTGGTCTAGACAACATGGGTGATGTATGATCAGTTTAATACTGTTGGTTTAGACACATGGGCAATGTAGATCAGTCTGGGTAATGAAGGATCAGTTTAATACCCCTGGGCTAGACAGCATGGGTAATGAAGGATCAGTTTAATACCCTGGTCTAGACAACATGGGTAATGAAGGATCAGTTTAATACCCTGGTCTAGACAACATGGGTAATGAAGGATCAGTTTAATACCCCTGGTCTAGACAACACGGGTAATGAAGGATCAGTGTAATACCCCTGGTCTAGACAACATGGGTAATGAAGGATCAGACAACACGGGTAATGAAGGATCAGTTTAATACCCCTGGTCTAGACAAACATGGGTAATGTAGGATCAGTTTAATACTCCTGGTCTAGACAACATGGGTAATGTAAGGATCAGTTTAATACTCCTGGTCTAGACAACATGGGTAATGAAGGATCAGTTTAATACCCCTGGTCTAGACAACATGGGTAATGAAGGATCAGTTTAATAATTCTGAGACAACATGGGTAATGGTGATCAGTATAATACTCTATTCAGACAACATGGGCCTGGTCTAGACAACATGGGTAATGAAGGATCAGTTTAATACTCCTGGTCTAGACAACATGGGTAATGAAGGATCAGTTTAATACCCTGGTCTAGACAACATGGGTTATGAAGGATCAGTTAAATACTCCCCGGTCTAGACAACATGGGTAATGAAG
>NW_026286460.1:0-6451 GCF_023373465.1 Oncorhynchus keta | reverse complement strand
ACAACAGGTCTGGTCTGGGGGTAACAGACACACAACAGGTCTGGTCTGGGGGTAACAGACACACAACAGGTCTGGTCTGGGGGTAACAGACACACAACAGGTCTGGTCTGGGGGTAACAGACACACAACAGGTCTGGTCTGGGGGTAACAGACACACAACAGGTCTGGTCTGGGGGTAACAGACACAACTGTTTCAGACGTGTCGGTTTCTGGAATTTCAGGCTCAAACAAGTTGTGAATCCTTTTCTTATTTTTCTAGACTGACTATTTTAAACTTGGACGTGTGTCTGTCTGGAGAAGAGCGTCTGAATGACAAACATGAATTTAACTCTCTCTGTCTCTCTCTGTCTCTCTCTGTCTCTCTCTCTGTCTCTCTCTCTGTCTCTCTCTCTGTCTCTCTCTCTGTCTCTCTCTCTGTCTCTCTCTCTGTCTCTCTCTCTGTCTCTCTCTGTCTCCTCTCTCCCTCCTCTCTCTCTCTGTGTTCCAGTGAGCGTTTTTCAGAACCGAATCACTTCCCCGTTCAGAACCTCCCCGTCGGATCCTCCAAAGGAGATCGTTCTTCAGAACACAGTCACTTTTCCATCGGATCCTCTAAAGGAGTATGTAACGAATTCACACACACACACACACACACACACACACACACACACACACACACACACACACCCGCACACGTGTGTCTGAAATGTCTTGTCATACCATTCTAGTGTTGTCCTGTTTTTTAGAAACTACAGTACCAGTCAAAAAATGTTGGCCACACCTACTCAGTCAAGGGTTTTTATTTTCTACATTGTAGAATAATAGTGAAGACATTAAAACTATCAGCTAACACATATGGAATCATGTAGTAACCAAAAAATAAATAGATTTTTGCACACTCTTGGCATTCTCTCAACCAGCTTCATGAGGTAGTCACCTGGAATACTTTTCCAACAGTCTTGAAGGAGTTCCCACATTATTTTTATGGTCGGACAGTTGAGAACAAGTTCTCATTTACAACTGCGACCTGGCCAAAAAAATAAAGCAAAGTAGTTCTGACACAAAACAACAACAACAGAGTTACAAATAAACAAATGTCAATAACACAATAGAACAATCTATGTCCGGTGTGTTGAAATGTAGTAAGATTAGGGAGGTAAGGCAATTAATAGGCCATGGAGGATAAATAATTACCATATAGCAATTAAACACTGGAGTGATAGATGTGCAGGAGATTAATGTGCAGGTAGAGATACTGGGGTGCAGAACAAATAAATAACAATATGGGGATGAGGTAGTTAGGTGGGCTATTTACAGATGGGCCCCTATGTATGCTGAGCACTTGTTGGCTGCTTTTCCTTCACTCTGCGGTTCAACTCATCCCAAACCATCTCAATTGGGTTGAGGTCGGGGATTGCGGAGGCCAGGTCATCTGATGCATCACTCCATCACTCTCCTTCTTGGTCAAATACCCCTTAACACAGCCTGGAGGTGTGTTGGGTCATTGTCCTGTTGAAAACAAATGATAGTCCCACTAAGCCCAAACTAGATGGATGGCGTTATCACTTCAGAATGCTGTGGTAGCCATGCTGGTTATGTTTGACTTGAATTCTAAATAAATCACTGACCGTGTCACCAGCCAAATACCCCCACATGCACACTCCTCCTCCATGCTTCACGGTGGGAAATACACAGAATCATCATTCCTCTCCTCCATGCTTCACGGTGGGAAATACAGAGATCATCCGTTCACCTACTCTACGTCTCACAAAGACACGGCGGTTGGAACCCAACATTTTCACATTTGGACTCATCAGACCGAAGGACAGATTCCTACCCGGTCCTAATCTCCGTTCGTGTTTGTTGGCCCAAGCAAGTCTCTTCTTCTTCTTGGTGTCCTTTTTAGTAGTGGTTTCTTTGCAGCAATTTGACCATGAAGGCCTGATTTCACGTCGTCTCCTCTGAACAGTTGATGTTGAGATGTGTCTGTATTAATTTGGGCTGCAATCTGAGTCTGGTAACTCTAGTGAACTTATCCTCTGCAGCAGAGGTAACTCTGGATCTTCTTTTCCTGTGGCGGTCCTCATGAGAGCCAGTTTCATCATAGCGCTTGATGTTTTTTGCGACAACACTTGAAGAAACTTTCAAAGTTCTTGAAATTGACTTCCCTTCGTGTCTTAAAGTAACGACGGAGTGTCGTTTTTGTCTTTGGCTTATTCGAGCTGTGTTCTTGCCATAATATGGACCACAGTTGGCGGTGCGTGTCACAGCAGGACCTGTACCATGAAGTCTGAGGAACTGTCCGTAGAGCTCAGAGAGGATTTTCAATGAGGCGTGTATATCTGGGGTCGAAGGGTGTAAATAACGCCAATTTTTCTGCAGCGTTTGACAGTTAATCAATCAAATGGAAAAGATATGGAAGAGCGCCAGACTCTGCCTTGATTTGGGCCGTCGGACCGAAACTGAGGCAACCGTGTGCCGAGAGGGACGACACAACCAGAGGAACAGGATTGTATCATACCTAGCATTTTAAAAGTAAAACTAATAACCCCCCCCCCACACACACACACACACACACACCTCTCATAAAGCAAGTCACACAGGATGTTAGCATGTGTGCTAACGCCTATACAAGAAGCAAGTCACACAGGATGTTAGCATATTGCTAACACCTATACAAGAAGTAAGTCACACAGGATGTTAGCATATTGCTAACACCTATACAATAAGTAAGTCACACAGGATGTTAGCATATTGCTAACGCCTATACAAGAAGCAAGTCACACAGGATGTTAGCATGTGTGCTAACACCTATACAAGAAGCAAGTCACACAGGTTGACACAGGACACAGGATGTTAGCATGTGTGCTAACGCCTATACAAGAAGCAAGTCACACAGGATGTTAAAATAAATAAATATATTTATTGGCTGATCTTAATTTTTTTTTTTTTTTAAGTTCTGTTGAACATAAATTGTCCTTCTGTATTAAAGTACGACTTCTGCCTCGGCTCTTGTATTCTAGAAGAATCACAAGACGCCCGCGAAACTGGCGGATTAGACTCCCGTGAAACTGGGGGAGGCGGATTAGACTCCCGTGAAACTGGGGGAGGCGGATTAGACGCCCGTGAAACTGGGGGAGGCGGATTAGACGCCCGTGAAACTGGGGGAGGCGGATTAGATGCCCGTGAAACTGGAGGAGAGGGTGCTCTTTTAAAAAACATATTTTTACAAAGACCTAATTTAATGTCACTAAGACTTTTTGGATGTTTTATGAAACTGGTCCTTTTTTTTGTAAATCATTCATTTCTTCTGAAGGTAAAAAATAAATAAAAATGATTCGGTTGTTTGGGGACTTTTTCATTTTTAATGGTCCTTTTCATGTCTCATTACCAGAGACTGAGGGCCTGTCTCTGTCTCCTAGGTAACCAGGAGAGACTGAGGGCCTGTCTCTGTCTCCTAGGTAACCGGGAGAGACTGAGGGCCTGTCTCTGTCTCCTAGGTAACCGGGAGAGACTGAGGGCCTGTCTCTGTCTCCTAGGTAACCGGGAGAGACTGAGGGCCTGTCTCTGTCTCCTAGGTAACCGGGAGAGACTGAGGGCCTGTCTCTGTCTCCTAGGTAACCGGGAGAGACTGAGGGCCTGTCTCTGTCTCCTAGGTAACCGGGAGAGACTGAGGGCCTGTCTCTGTCTCCTAGGTAACCGGGAGAGACTGAGGGCCTGTCTCTGTCTCCTAGGTAACCGGGAGAGACTGAGGGCCTGTCTCTGTCTCCTAGGTAACCGGGAGAGACTGAGGGCCTGTCTCTGTCTCCTAGGTAACCGGGAGAGACTGAGGGCCTGTCTCTGTCTCCTAGGTAACCGGGAGAGACTGAGGGCCTGTCTCTGTCTCCTAGGTAACCGGGAGAGACTGAGGGCCTGTCTCTGTCTCCTAGGTAACCGGGAGAGACTGAGGGCCTGTCTCTGTCTCCTAGGTAACCGGGAGAGACTGAGGGCCTGTCTCTGTCTCCTAGGTAACCGGGAGAGACTGAGGGCCTGTCTCTGTCTCCTAGGTAACCGGGAGAGACTGAGGGCCTGTCTCTGTCTCCTAGGTAACCGGGAGAGACTGAGGGCCTGTCTCTGTCTCCTAGGTAACCGGGAGAGACTTGAGGGCCTGTCTCTGTCTCCTAGGTAACCGGGAGAGACTTGAGGGCCTGTCTCTGTCTCCTAGGTAACCGGGAGAGACTGAGGGCCTGTCTCTGTCTCCTAGGTAACCGGGAGAGACTGAGGGCCTGTCTCTGTCTCCTAGGTAACCGGGAGAGACTGAGGGCCTGTCTCTGTCTCCTAGGTAACCGGGAGAGACTGAGGGCCTGTCTCTGTCTCCTAGGTAACCGGGAGAGACTGAGGGCCTGTCTCTGTCTCCTAGGTAACCGGGAGAGACTGAGGGCCTGTCTCTGTCTCCTAGGTAACCGGGAGAGACTGAGGGCCTGTCTCTGTCTCCTAGGTAACCGGGAGAGACTGAGGGCCTGTCTCTGTCTCCTAGGTAACCGGGAGAGACTGAGGGCCTGTCTCTGTCTCCTAGGTAACCGGGAGAGACTTGAGGGCCTGTCTCTGTCTCCTAGGTAACCGGGAGAGACTGAGGGCCTGTCTCTGTCTCCTAGGTAACCGGGAGAGACTGAGGGCCTGTCTCTGTCTCCTAGGTAACCGGGAGAGACTTGAGGGCCTGTCTCTGTCTCCTAGGTAACCGGGAGAGACTTGAGGGCCTGTCTCTGTCTCCTAGGTAACCGGGAGAGACTTGAGGGCCTGTCTCTGTCTCCTAGGTAACCGGGAGAGACTGAGGGCCTGTCTCTGTCTCCTAGGTAACCGGGAGAGACTTGAGGGCCTGTCTCTGTCTCCTAGGTAACCGGGAGAGACTTGAGGGCCTGTCTCTGTCTCCTAGGTAACCGGGAGAGACTGAGGGCCTGTCTCTGTCTCCTAGGTAACCGGGAGAGACTGAGGGCCTGTCTCTGTCTCCTAGGTAACCGGGAGAGACTGAGGGCCTGTCTCTGTCTCCTAGGTAACCGGGAGAGACTGAGGGCCTGTCTCTGTCTCCTAGGTAACCGGGAGAGACTGAGGGCCTGTCTCTGCTGATGTGTGTTTATTATGGCAATGTCTGTTCCAGCGTTTTATAACTGACTATTTAATACCATCAACACGGTTTTGACAGTAGATATCTAGCTCGTGTGTGTGTGTGTGTGTGTGTGTGTGTGTGTGTGTGTGTGTGTGTGTGTGTGTGTGTGTGTGTGTGTGTGTGTGTGTGATGGAGCAGTAATCTGATTTTTGTCTCAAACAGATTGATGATCATGCTTCATCTATATCACTGGCCCAACTTTCAAAGGTAAACTATATATTCTCTCCTCTGCACCCTACTTCTGTTCTCTTCTATCCTCTTCCCTTCTCTCCTTCTCTCCTTCCCTTCTCTCCTTCTCTCCTTCCCTTCTCTCCTTCTCTCCTTCCCTTCTCTCCTTCTCTCCTTCCCTTCTCTCCTTCCCTTCTCTCCTTCCCTTCTCTCCTTCCTCTCTCCTTCCTCTCTCCTTCCTCTCTCCTTCCTCTCTCCTTCCTCTCTCCTTCCTCTCTCCTTCCCTTCTCTCCTTCTTCTCTCCTCCCTCTCTCCTTCCTCTCTCCTTCCTCTCTCCTTCCTCTCTCCTTCCCTTCTCTCCTTCCCTTCTCTCCTTCCCTTCTCTCCTTCCCTTCTCTCCTTCCCTTCTCTCCTTCCCTTCTCTCCTTCCCTTCTCTCCTTCTTCTCTTCTCTCCTTCTTCTCTTCTCTCCTTCTTCTCCTTCTCTCCTTCTCTCCTTCTTCTCTCCTTCTTCTCTCCTTCTTCTCTCCTTCTTCTCTCCTTCTCTCTCCTTCTCTCCTTCTCTCCTTCTCTTCTCTCCTTTTCTCCTTTTCTCCTTTTCTCCTTTTCTCCTTTTCTCCTTTTCTCCTTTTCTCCTTCTCTCCTTCTCTCCTTCTCTCCTTCTCTCCTTCTCTCCTCTTCTCTCCTCTTCTCTCCTTCTCTCCTCTTCTCTCCTTCTCTCCTCTTCTCTCCTCTTCTCTCCTCTTCTCTCCTTCTCTTTTCTCCTTCCTCTCCCCCCTTCTCTCCTTCTCCTCTCTTCTCTCCTTCCCTTCTCTCCTTCTCCCCTCTTCTCTCCTCTCTTCTCTCTTAAAACAGTTGAGTTGTATTGAAACTAAGTGTAAAAACAAAAACAAACTGTTTTCAAAACGTTATTGTTGACTGACTTGGTTGTAATGATATTAGTTGGTGGTTTTGGTGTGATTTGTTTACTGTCCCTGGTCATGTAAAGAGATTTCTCTCTGTCTTTTTAGTCTGAAGGAGACGCACACTTGCTGCTGCTGCTTACACTCGTACGTTACACACACACTCGTACGTCACACACACACACACACACACACTCGTTCGTCACACACACACACTCGAACGTCACACACACACACTCGTACGTTACACACACACACTC
>NW_026286459.1:0-6078 GCF_023373465.1 Oncorhynchus keta | reverse complement strand
TCTCACCAGGACCAAGGAGTCAGATAGCACTTCACAACCACACAGTCAACAACCCTCTCCACCAGGACCAGGGAGTCCAGATAGCACTACAACCACACAGTCCAACAACCCTCTCACCAGGACCAGGGAATCAGATGGCACTCTGTGCACAGTCAAGCCCTCTCACCAGGACCAAGGAGTCAGATGCTTTCCCAACCACACAGTCCAGCAGCCCTCTCACCAGGACCAAGGAGTCAGATGGCACTACAACCACACAGTCAACAACCCTCTCCACCCAGGACCAAGGAGTCAGATAGCACTACAAACACACAGTCAAGCAACCCTCTCACCAGGACCAGGGAGTCAGATAGCACTACAACCACCCAGTCAACAACCCTCTCACCAGGACCAGGGAGTCAGATAGCACTACAACCACACAGTCAACAACCCTCTCACCAGGACCAGGGAGTCAGATAGCACTACAGCCACACAGTCAACAACCCTCTCACCAGGACCAGGGAGTCAGATAGCACTGCAACCACACAGTCAGCAACCCTCTCACCAGGACCAAGGAGGTCCAGATAGCTTTACTACAACCACACAGTCAACAACCCTCTCACCAGGACCAAGGAGTCAGATAGCACTACAGCCACACAGTCAACAACCCTCTCACCAGGACCAGGGAGTCAGGAATGGCACTACAACCACACAGTCAACAGCCCTCTCACCAGTAGTAGCAGTACTAGTAGTAGTGTCTACAACCACACAGTCAACAACCCAGACAGCACATCAGTCCTGCGACAGCACTCACAGAAACACAGAGTCAGCAACCCTCTCACCAGGACCAAGGAACAGTGCAGCATATCAGTCCTGCGGCCTTTCACAACCACACAGTCAACAACCCCTCACCAGGACCAAGGAACAGACAGCACATCAGTCCTGGACCTTCACACACACAGAGTCAACAACCCCTCACCAGGACCAAGGAACAGACAGCATATCAGTCCTGCGACAGCACTCACAAACACAGAGTCAACAACCCCTCACCAGGACCAAGGAACAGACCAGCACATCAGTCCTGCGACAGTCACAACTCACAGACCAGAGTCAACAACCCTCTCACCAGGACCAAGGAGCAGACAGCATATCAGTCCTGCGACAGCACTCACAAACACAGAGTCAACAACCCCTCACCAGGACCAAGGAACAGACAGCACATCAGTCCTGCGACAGCACCTGCCACAAACACAGAGTCAACAACCCTCACCAGGACCAAGGAACAGACAGCACACCAGTCCTGCGACAGCACTCACAAACACCAGAGAGTCAACAACCCCTCACCAGGACCAAGGAACAGACAGCACATCAGTCCTGCGACAGCACTCACAAACACAGAGTCAACAACCCTCTCACCAGGACCAAGGAACAGACAGCACATCAGTCCCTGTGAAACAGAGTTACACTCCTGCACAGAGCACATGATGTTTCATAAATAACAGAGTAACCCTCACGGATAAGGTAACAGACTCAGTCCTGCGATAACCAAAACACAGAGATAACATATGTTAACACCATTGAGATAACGTAAAAACCAGATAACGCTCTTCTCAGATAACGTAAATACGAGATAACGCTCTTCCAGATAACGTAAATACGAGATAACGCTCTTGAGATAACGTAAATACGAGATAACGCTCTGAGATAACGTAAATACGAGATAATGCTCTGAGATAACGTAAATACGAGATAACGCTCTGAGATAATGTAAATACGAGATAACGCTCTGAGAGATGAGATAACGTAAATACGAGATAACGCTCTTGAGATAAATGACTGAAATTAGCAGATAATACACTGAGATAAACACCGTAAATACGAGATAACGCTCTAGAGATAACGTAAATACGAGATAATGCTCTGAGATAACGTAAAACGAGATAACGCTCTGAGATAACGTCCATGTACGGTGATAACGCTCTTGGAGCAGCTTGTTTTTAGATAACGTAAATAGGAGATAACGCTCTGAGATAACAGTAGTAGTCTCTGACAGGAATGCCACAGAGAGTCTCTGACAGGAAGCCACGAGATAACGCTCTGAGATAGACAACAGTAGTGTCTGAGATAACGTAGTAGTCTTGAGGAAGCCAACAGTAAATACGACATAATGCTCTGATATAACGCTCTGATAGATAACGAGATAACAGTAAATACCTGATATAATGCTCTGAGATAAATACGATATAATGCTCTGATATAAGTAAATACAGATAACGCTCTTGAGATAACGTAAATACGAGATAATGCTCTGAGATAAAGTAATACGAGATAATGCTCTGAGATAACGTAAATACGACATAAGCTCTTGAGATAACGTAAATACGATATAATGCTCTGAGGAAACGTAAATACGACTAAAGTACTGTGTATGAAGGAAGCCAACATGTAGTCTGAGATAACTGTAAATACTGACAGGAATTAACCCACTGAGATAACGTAAACTCCGACAGCCCTGAATGCTCTGAGATAACAAATACGTGTTTTTCCATATAATGCTCTGAGATAACGTAAACCCAGGGTGGTCTGACGAAGAACAGTAGTAGTCTCTGAAAGCCAACAGTAGTAGTCTACGAAGACTTACTGTTATTTGAAAAGTAAATGACTGAAAGTAGTATAAATATATATACTAGTATATACACACAGACCAACAATAGTATTAACAGGAAGCCAACAGTAGTAGTCTGACAGTCAGTAGTAGTCTCTGACAGGAAGCCAACAGTAGACTCCAGAACAGCCTGTAGTAGTGTCTGACAGGAAGCACTGGAAACATTGCTCAAATTGGTGTTTTCCACAGTAGTTCAATTGTCCAGTGTTGGTGATGGCCTGCCCAATGGAAGCAGCAGTCTTCTTGTTTTTAGTCTGACAGGAACCAACAGTAGTAGTGTCTGACAGGAAGCCAACAGTAGTAGTCTCTGACAGGAAGCCAACAGTAGTAGTCTCTGACAGGAAGACAACAGTAGTAGTGTCTGACAGGAAGCCAACAGTAGTAGTGTCTGACAGGAAGCCAACAGTAGTAGTCTCTGACAGGAAGACAACAGTAGTAGTGTCTGACAGGAAGCCAACAGTAGTAGTGTCTGACAGGAAGCCAACAGTAGTAGTCTCTGACAGGAAGACAACAGTAGTAGTGTCTGACAGGAAGCCAACAGTAGTAGTGTCTGACAGGAAGACAACAGTAGTAGTCTCTGACAGGAAGACAACAGTAGTAGTGTCTGACAGGAAGACAACAACAGTAGTGTCTGACAGGAAGACAACAGTAGTAGTGTCTGACAGGAAGACAACAGTAGTAGTGTCTGACAGGAAGCCAACAGTAGTAGTCTCTGACAGGAAGCCAACAGTAGTAGTCTCTGACAGGAAGACAACAGTAGTAGTCTCTGACAGGAAGCCAACAGTAGTAGTCTCTGACAGGAAGCCAACAGTAGTAGTCTCTGACAGGAAGACAACAGTAGTAGTCTCTGACAGGAAGCCAACAGTAGTAGTCTCTGACAGGAAGACAACAGTAGTAGTCTCTGACAGGAAGACAACAGTAGTAGTCTCTGACAGGAAGCCAAAAGTAGTAGTCTCTGACAGGAAGACAACAGTAGTAGTCTCTGACAGGAAGCCAACAGTAGTAGTCTCTGACAGGAAGACAACAGTAGTAGTGTCTGACAGGAAGCCAACAGTAGTAGTCTCTGACAGGAAGCCAACAGTAGTAGTCTCTGACAGGAAGACAACAGTAGTAGTCTCTGACAGGAAGCCAACAGTAGTAGTCTCTGACAGGAAGCCAAAAGTAGTAGTCTCTGACAGGAAGCCAACAGTAGTAGTCTCTGACAGGAAGCCAACAATAGTAGTCTCTGACAGGAAGCCAACAGTAGTAGTCTCTGACAGGAAGCCAACAGTAGTAGTCTCTGACAGGAAGCCAACAGTAGTAGTCTCTGACAGGAAGACAACAGTAGTAGTGTCTGACAGGAAGCCAACAGTAGTAGTGTCTGACAGGAAGACAACAACAGTAGTGCCTGACAGGAAGCCAACAGTAGTAGTGTCTGACAGGACCAGGAAGAGAATACCTTTGTCCTCCCCACAAAGACCTCCTGTCTTAGGGCTCCAGATGAGTGCTTGTCTCAGCATCCTCCATTTCTGCAGTACATTAGGCTTTGTGGAATGCATGGAGGGGGGTCAGGGATTACTGGGATGTCATGTGAAGACAGGGGGGGCTATCATCACTGAACAGCAGACACTGCTTATGGACCCAGCCATACCCACATAGGCTACACACACACACACACAGCACACACGCACACACGCACACACAGACACACACAAACTACACACACACACACACACACACACACACACACACACACACACACACGCACACACATACACACAAACTAGCCAATGTAACTCATTACCACAATCATGCATACACATTTATACATGCACACACTGTCAATATGAATCCACACATTTGGTATTCTCTCCTCTCTCTTGCTCTCGCTCGTTCATGATGAGCTTTAAGTGCCAGAAACAGGACAATTGGTATTCTGCTCATTGTGCTGAGTGAGACTCTAGAACACTCGGTATTCTGCTCATTGTGCTGAGTGAGACTCTAGAACACTTGGTATTCTGCTCATTGTGCTGAGTGAGACTCTAGAACACTTGGTATTCTGCTCATTGTGCTGGTGAGACTCTAGAACACTTGGTATTCTGCTCATTGTGCTGAGCGAGACTCTAGAACACTTGGTATTCTGCTCATTGTGCTGAGTGAGACTCTAGAACACTCGGCATTCTGCTCATTGTGCTGAGTGAGACTCACAGTGGGACCTGCTGCTAACTGGATCAGCAGGGACTCTCTCTCTCTTTCCCTCCCCTCTATCTTTATTTCTCTCTCCCTCTTTCTCTTTCTGTTTCCTCTCCCTCGTCTCTCTCTCTCTCCCTCTCCCTCATCTCTTTCTCTCTGTTCCTCTCCCCCCTTTCCTCGTCTCTCTCTGTCTGTCTCTTTCTCTACCTCCTCTTTCTCCTCCCTCGTCTCTTTCTCTCTCTCTGTTCCTCTCCCTCGTCTCTTTCTCTCTCTCTGTTCCTCTCCCTCGTCTCTTTCTCTCTCTCTGTTCCTCTCCCTCGTCTCTTTCTCTCTCTCTGTTCCTCTCCCTCGTCTTTCTCTCTCTCTGTTCCTCTCCCTCGTCTCTTTCTCTCTCTGTTCCTCTCCCTCCCTCTTTCTCTCTCTCTGTTCCTCTCCCTCGTCTCTTTCTCTCTCTCTGTTCCTCTCCCTCGTCACTTTCTCTCTCTCTGTTCCTCTCCCTCGTCTCTTTCTCTCTCTGTTCCTCTCCCTCGTCTCTCTTCTCTGTTCCTCTCCTCGTCTCTTTCTCTCTCTCTGTTCCTCTCCTCTCTTCTCTCTCTGTTCTCTCCTCGTCTCTTTCTCTCTCTCTGTTCCTCTCCCTCTGTCTCTCTCTCTCTCTCCTCGTCTCTTTCTCTCTCTCTGTTCCTCTCCCTCGTCTCTTTCTCTCTTCTGTTCTCTCTCTTTCTCTCTCTCTGTTCCTCTCCCTCTCTCTCTCTCTCTGTTCCTCTCCCTCGTCTCTTTCTCTCTCTCTGTTCCTCTCCCTCGTCTCTTTCTCTCTCTCTCTGTTCCTCTCCCTCCCTCTTCTCTCTCTCTCTCGTCTCTTTCTCTCCTGTCTCTTTCTCTCTCTCTGTTCCTCTCCCTCGTCTCTTTCTCTCTCTCTGTTCCTCTCCCTCTTTCTCTTTCTCTCTGTTGTTCCTCTCCCTCGTCTCTTTCTCTCTCTCTGTTCCTCTCCCTCGTCTCTCTCTCTCTGTTCCTCTCCCTCGTCTCTTTCTCTCTCTCTGTTCCTCTCCCTCGTCTCTTTCTCTCTCTCTGTTCCTCTCCCTTGTCTCTTTCTCTCTCTCTGTTCCTCTCCCCTCGTCTCTTTCTCTTTCTGTTCCTCTCCCTCGTCTCTTTCTCTCTCTCTGTTCCTCTCCCGTCTCTTTCTCTCTCTCTGTTCCTCTCCTCGCCTCTTTCTCTCTCTCTGTTCCTCTCCTCGTCTTTCTCTCTCTCTGTTCCTCTCTCTCGTCTCT
>NW_026286458.1:0-65000 GCF_023373465.1 Oncorhynchus keta | reverse complement strand
TAATATATTACATTGGTAATATAATACATTATAATATATATACATTATAATATTATAATATATACATTATACATTATAATATATACATTATAATACATTATAATATAATACATTGGTAATATATATATAATATAATATAATATTACATTGCAATATATATATAATATATAATACATTATAATATAATACATTATAATACATTGGTAATATAATATTATAATATATTATAATATATACATTATAATATAATATATTATAACATAATATATATATACATTGGTATATATATATATAATATAATACATTATAATATATATATTATAATAATATAATATATTATATATATATATATATATATAATATAATACATTGGTAATATAATATATTATATATACATAAATAATATTATAATATATATATATAATATATAATATATTATATATAATACATTGGTAATATATACATTGGCAATATAATACATTAATATATAATACATTATATAATATATATTAATATTATATATATATATAATATTATAATATAATACATTGGTAATATAATACATTGGTAATATATATATTACATTATATATAATACATTGGTAATATATACATAAAATATAATACATTAATAATATATTATAATATATAATATAATATATACATTAAATATATATATAATATAATATATGGTATATAATACATTATAATATATATACATATATAATACATAATATAATATATATAATATATATACATTAATAATATATATATATAACATATATATATATATAATATTGCAATATAATATATATAATATAATATAATAATATAATACATTATAATATATTAATATATATAATATATTATAATATATTATATCATAATATAATACATTATAATATAATATATATATTATATATATATAATATAATACATTATAATATAATATATATATATACATTATATAATATATATACATTATAATATAATACATTATAATATATATATAATATATTATATAATATATATATATATAATATATACATTGCAATATAATACATTGGTATATATATATATATATAATAATATATTATAATATAATACATTGGTAATATATTATATATATATATACATTGGTAATATATTATATACATTATAATATATATAATATATTGGTATAATATATTATAATATAATACATTGGTATATATATTATATATATAATATTATATAATATATATAATATAATACATTATATATATATATTGGTAATATATAATACATTATAATATATATTAATATTGGTAATATAATATATAAATATATATATATTATATAATAAATATTATAATATAATATATTAATAATATAATATATATAATATAATATATATATATATAATATATTAATATAATATATTATAATATAATAATTATAATATAATATATCATTATATATACATTGGTAATATAATATATTATAATATAATATATAATATATATATTGGTATATATATATATTGGTAATATATAATACATTGGTAATATATATACATAATATATATAATACATTATAATATAATATATAATATAATACATTATAATATATTATAATATAATACATTGGTAATATAATACATTGGTAATATATATTATAATATTATCATAATATATATACATTATAATATAATATAATACATTATAATATATTATCATTATAATATAATATAATATAATATATATAATATAATACATTGGTAATATATCATTGGTAATATAATACATTATAATATAATATATTGGCATAAATACATTATAATATAAATACATTATAATATAATATTATAATATAATACATTGGTAATATAATACATTATAATACATTGGTAATATAATACATTGGTAATATTATATAATATTATATAATATAATACATTATAATATATTATATAATATATACATTATAATATAATATTGGTAATATAATATATCATAATATATAATATAATATATAATATAATACATTATAATATAATACATTATAATATAATACATTATAATACATTGGTAATATAATATAATATAATATAATATAATATATTATTAATAATATAATACATTATAATATAATACATTGGTAATATAATACATTATTAATATAATACATTGGTAATATAATATATTATAATATAATACATTATAATATATTATTGGCAATATATACATTGGTAATATAATATTATAATATAATATTATAATATATAATATAATACATTGGTAATATATACATTATATATATATACATTGGTAATATATTACATTATAATATATTACATTATAATATATTACATTGGTAATATAATACATTATAATACATTGCAATATAATATTATAATATATACATTGGTAATATTATATATATATTATAATATAATACATTGGCATATAATACATAATATTTAAATATAATATATTATAATATATATATAATATTATAATATAATACATTGGTATAATATATCATAATATAATATATATAATACATTGGTAATATATATATATTATAATATATATAAATACATTATAATATAATACATTATATAATATATATATATATATACATTGGTAATATAATACATTGGTATAATATATTGGTATATATTTATAATATAATACATTATAATATAATATTAATATATAATATAATACATTATAATAATACATTATAATATAATACATTGCAATATAATACATTGGTAACATATTATAATATATATATTATATATAACATTGGTATATACATAATATAATTATAATATAATACATTGGTAATATAATATATTATATATATATATAATAATATTAATAATATAATACATTGGTAATATAATATATATATAATAATATTAATATAATATTGGTAATATATATATAATACATTATAATATATTATATATATTGGTAATATAATACATTGCATATATACATTATAATATAATATATAATATATTGGTAATATAATACATAATATATATATAATACATAATAATACATTATAATATAATATAATATAATATAATACATTATAATATATTATATATAATATAATAATATAATTTATAATATAATATATAATATATAATACATTGGTAATATAATATATATATATATACATTGGTAATATAATACATTGGTAATATAATACATTAATATAATACATTATAATATAATACATTATAATATAATATTGGTAATATAATACATTATAATATAATATATAATATAATATATAATATAATACATTGGTATATATAATATAATATATACATTATAATATAATATTATAATATAATATATAATACATTATAATACATTATATATAATAATATATTATAATATAATACATTGGTAATATAATACATTGCAATATAATATAATATAATACATTGGTATAATATATCATAATATATATACATTGGTAATATAATACATTATAATATATATAATATATATAATATAATACATTATAATATAATACATTATATATATATAATTGCAATATAATACATTGGTAAATATATTAATATTAATACATAAATATAATACATTGGTAATATAATATATTATAATATATACATAATACATTGCAATATAATACATTGGTAATATATTGGTATATACACATTATAATATATTATAATATATATATAATACATTATAATATAATAATACATTGGTAATATAATACATTGGTAATATATAATATAATATAATATAATATAATACATTGGTAATATAATACATTGGTATATATATATAATATAATACATTATAATATATAATACATTGGTAATATATTATAATATATATTATAATATATATAATAATATATAATACATTATAATATAATACATTGGTAATATATAATACATTATAATATATAATATATTGGTATATATAATATATATTTGGTAATATAATACATTGCAATATAATATACATTATATATAATAATATATACATTGGTAATATAATATATTATAATATATATAATATAATACATTATAATATAATACATTGCAATATAATACATTATAATATAATATATTGGTAATATAATAATATATACATTATAATATAATACATTATAATATAATACATTGGTAAATATAATATAATATAATATAATACATTGCATATTATATATAATATTGGTATACATTGGTAATATAATTATAATACATTGGTAATATATATTGGTAATATAATATAATATATATATATATAATACATTGGTAATATAATACATTGGTAATATATACATTATAATATAATAATACATTATAATATATACATTGCAATATATTATTTAATAATATAATATTGGTAATATAATATTTATAATATTATAATATAATATATTGGTAATATAATACATTGGTAATATAATACATTGGTATATATAATATAATACATTGGTAATATAATACATTGGTAATATAATACATTGGTAATATAATACATATAATATAATACATTATAATATATATTGGTAATATAATACATTATAATATATATAATATAATATATAATATATATATTATACATTGGCAATATAATACATTATAATATATAATATAATATAATATTATAATATAATACATTGGTAATATTATATATATTACATTGCAATATAATACATTATAATATATATTATAATATAATATTGGTAATATAATATTATAATATATATTATATACATTGCAATATAATACATTGCAATATATACATTATAATATAATACATTGGTAATACATTGGTAATATAATACATTAAATATATACATTGGTAATATAATATATTGGTAATATTATAATACATTATAATATATTATAATATAATACATTGGTATATACATTGCAATATAATATATAATACATTATAATAATTGGTAATATATATACATTATAATATATTATATATAATACATTATAATATATACATTGGTAATATAATACATTATAATATATTACATAACATCATATAATATAATATATATATACATTGCAATATAATACATTATAATATAATATATAAATATAATACATTATAATATAATACATTGCAATATAATATATAATTGGTAATATAATACATTGGTAATATAATATATTATAATATAATATTATAATATAATACATTGCAATATATACATTATAATATAATACATTGGTAATATAATACATTATAATATAATACATTATAATATAATACATTATAATATAATACATTGGTAATATAATACATTGGTAATATATATTGGTAATATAATACATTATAATATAATACATTGGTAATATATTATAATATAATACATTATAATATATACATTAATAATATAATACATTATAATATAATACATTATAATATATTACATTATAATAATATATCATAATATATATATAATACATTGGTAATATATTATATTATAATATATTATAATATATTATATTGGTAATATTGGTAATATAATATAATATAATATAATATAATATAATACATTGGTAATATAATACATTAATAATATAATATATTATATATATACATATATTATATATATATTGGTAATATAATACATTGGTAATATAATACATTATAATATATACATTATAATATAATACATTACATTGGTAATATAATTATATAATATATACATTATAATATATATAATATAATACATTATAATACATTGGTAATATAATACATTGGTAATATAATACATTGGTATATAATACATTATAATATTAAATATAATACATTGGTAATATAATACATTGGTAATATATTACATTGGTAATATATTATAATATATAATATAATACATTATAATATATATTATAATACATTGGTAATATAATACATTATAATATAATACATTATAATATATTACATATAATACATTGGTAATATAATACATTATAATATACATTGCAATATAATACATTGGTAATATAATACATTATAATATAATACATTATATATATACATTATAATATATAATATATATAATATAATACATTGGTAAATACATTGGTAATACATTGGTAATATAATACATTATAATATAATACATTATATATACATTATAATATAATATATTTGGTATTATATATAATACATTAATACATTGGTAATATATATAATACATTATAATATATATATTATAATATAAATATAATACATTATAATACATTATAATATAATACATTATAATATAATACATTGGTAATATAATACATTGGTAATATAATACATTGCAATATATATAATATATTACATATAATACATTATATATATACATTGGTATATATACATTGGTAATATAATACATTGGTAATATATTACATTATACATATAATATTGGTAATATAATACATTGGTAATATATTACATTATAATATAATATACATTGGTAATATAATACATTGGTAATATAATACATTGGTAATATATTTATAATATAATATAATATAATATAATATATTACATTATAATATATTATAATATAATACATTATATATATTGGTAATATAATATATACATTGCAATAATATTAATATAATATTGGCATATAATATATTGGTAATATAATACATTGGTAATACATTGGTAATATATTACATTATAATATAATACATTATAATATATACATTATAATATATATTACATTATAATATAATACATTGGTAATATAATATTGGTAATATATATAATATATAATACATTGGTAATATTATATATTATAATATTGGTAATATATACATTGGTAATATATATTATATTATATAATACATTGGTAATACATTGGTAATATAATACATTGCAATATAATACATAATATAATATAATATATTTGGTAATATAATACATTATAATATAATAATATAATATTATAATAAATATATTACATAATATTATATATATAATACATTGGTAATATAATATATTATAATATAAATACATTGGTAATATAATACATTATAATATAATATTGGTATAATATAATACATTGGTAATATATTATTGCATTAATACATTATAATATATTATATTATACATTATAATATAATACATTGGTAATATATAATAATTGGTATAATATATTGGTAATATAATACATTGGTAATATAATATATACATTGGTAATATATAATACATTGGTAATATAATACATTGGTAATACATTATAATATAAATATTAAATACATTGGTAATATATTACATAATATAATACATTATATTATAATACATTGGTAATATAATACATTATAATATAATACATTATAATATAATACATTATAATATAATACATTATAATATATTATAATATAATATTAATAATATTGGTAATATAATACATAATATATTATAATATATAATACATTATAATATAATACATTATAATATAATACATTATAATATAATACATTGGTAATATAATATATTATAATACATTGGTATATAATACATTGGTAATATAATATATTATAATATAATACATTATAATATAATACATTAATATAATATATAATATAATACATTGGTAATATAATACATTATAATATAATACATTGGTAATATATACATTATAATATAATACATTGTAATATAATACATTATAATATAATACATTGCAATATATTATAATATAATACATTGGTAATATATATACATTGGTAATATAATATATATAATATATTGGTAATATAATACATTGGTAATATAATATTGGTAATATAATACATTATAATATTATAATATATTATAATATAATATAATATATATAATATAATATATTATAATAATATATACATTGGTAATACATAATAATATAATATTATAATATAATACATTATAATATATAATACATTATAATATATTACATTGGTAATATAATATAATACATTGGTAATATATTACATTATAATATATATATATTGGTAATATAATACATTGGTAATATAATACATTGGTAATATATATAATATAATATTATAATATAATACATTGGTAATATAATATTGGTAATATATATATTATAATATAACATATTATATATATAATATTATTGGTATAATACATTATAATATAATATATTATAATATATTATATAATATAATACATTATAATATAATACATTATAATATAATACATTGGTAATATATACATTGGTAATATATTACATTGGTAATATATTACATTATAATATAATACATTATAATATAATACATTGGTAATATAATACATTGGTAATATATACATTGGTAATATAATACATTGGTAATATATTATAATATAATACATTATAATATAATACATTGGTAAATATAATATTAATATAATACATTAAATATATATACATTGGTAATATATAATATTGTAATATAATACATTGGTAATATAATACATTATAATATAATACATTGGTAATACATTTATAATATAATACATTGGTAATATACATTGGTATATATATATATAATATATACATTATAATACATTGCAATATAATATATTGGTAATATTATAATATAATACATTATAATATATATATATAATATAATACATTGCAATATATTATAATATATTGGTAATATATACATTATAATATAATACATTGGTAATATAATACATTGGTAATATAATACATTGGTATAATACATTATAATATAATACATTATAATATATTATTATAATACATTATAATATAATACATTATAATATATACATTGGTAATATAATACATTGGTAATATAATATAATTAATATAATACATTGCAATATAATACATTGGTAATATAATACATTGGTAATATAATACATTATAATATAATACATTGGTAATATAATATAATATAATATTGGTATATATATATTGGTAATAAATACATTATAATACATTATAATATATTGGTAATATAATACATTATAATATATTTTGTAATATTATAATATAATATATTATATTACATATAATATATTATTGGTAATATAATTGGTAATAATACAATATAATATATTATTATATACATTGGTAATATAATACATTGGTAATATAATACATTATAATATAATACATTGGTAATATAATACATTGGTAATATATTATAATATAATATATATAATACATTGGTAATATAATACATTGGTAATATAATACATTGGTAATATATTTATAATATAATATAATATAATTATAATATATTTGGTAATATAATACATTGGTAATATAATACATTATAATATAATACATTAATACATTGGTAATAATATAATACATTATAATATATACATTGGTAATATAATTTATAATATAATATATAATAATACATTATAATATAATACATTAAATATAATATATTATAATATAATAACATAATTAATATAATACATTATAATATATATATTGGTAATATAATACATTAATATATATATTATATTATAATATAATACATTGGTATATAATATACATTGGTAATATAATACATTGGTAATATAATATTAAATATATATAATATTAATATAATACATTGGTAATATATATATAATATAATATACATTGGTATATATATAATAATATATAATATAATATAATATTGGTAATATAATACATAATATAATACATTGGTAATATAATATTGGTAATATATTGGTAATATAATATAATACATTATAATATAATAATATAATACATTATAATATAATACATTGGTAATATATTATAATATAATACATTGGTAATATAATACATTGGTAATATATTATCATAATATAATATATATACATTGGCATATATAATATATAATACATTAATAATATAATATAATACATTATAATATAATATAATACATTGGTAATATATAATATAATATTGGTAATATAATACATTGGTAATATAATATATTATAATACATTATATATATACATTGCAATATATATATATATTATAATATAATACATTGGTAATATATAATATATAATATATTATTGCAATATAATACATTATAATATATAATACATTGGTAATATAATACATTGGTATAATATAATACATTATAATATATATATTATATTATAATACATTGGTAATATAATACATTGGTAATATATACATTGGTAATATATATACATTATAATATAATACATTGGTAATATAATATAATACATTGCAATATAATACATTGGTAATATATACATTGGTAATATATTACATTATAATATATATAATATAATATTATAATATAATATTGGTATAATACATTGGTAAATATAATACATTGGTAATATATACATTATAATATAATACATTATAATATATATAATATAATACATATAATATATAATATAATACATTATAATACATTATAATATATATATTGGTAATATATAATATAATATATATACATTGGTAATATAATAATATAATATAATACATTATAATATATATATAATATATTATATTATAATTATAATATATACATTATAATATATAATATAATACATTGGTAATATATAATAAATATTATATACATTGGTACATTATAATATAATACATTGCATATATACATTGGTAATATAATATTGGTAATATAATACATTGGTATATATATAATATAATATATTATATTATCATTGGTATATACATTGGTAATATAATACATTATAATATATATATTGGTAATATAATACATTGGTAATATATACATTGGTAATATAATATTATAATATAATATAATATAATACATTGGTAATATAATATATAATATAATACATTGCAATATAATACATTGGTAATATATTATTATAATACATTAATATAATATAATACATTATAATACATTATAATATAATTGCAATATATTATAATAATATATTATTGGTATATAATATATTGGTAATATAATAATATAATACATTGGTAATATAATACATTGGTAATATAATATATTATACATTATAATATATTACAATATAATATTGGTAATATAATATATTGGTAATATATATTAATATATAATACATTGGTAATATAATATAATATATACATTGGTAATATATTACATTGGTAATATATATACATTATAATATAATACATTGGTAATATAATACATTATAATATTGGTAATACATTGCAATATATACATTGGTAATATATTACATTATAATATAATAATATATTATAATATAATACATTATAATATATTATATATATAATATATTATAATATAATACATTATAATATAATACATTATAATATAATACATTGTAATATAATATATTATAATATAATATATTATATATACATTGCAATATAATACATTGGTAATATAATACATTGGTAATATATTATAATATAATATTATAATATAATACATTGGTAATATATTACATTGGTAATATATACATTGGTAATATATACATTGCAATATATAATACATTATAATATATTACATTATAATATAATACATTATAATATATTAATATATATATACATTATAATATAATACATTGGTAATACATTATAATATAATATAATATAATATTGGTAATATAAATATATTACATTATAATATAATACATTGGTAATATAATACATTATAATATAATACATATAATACATTATAATATAATACATTATAATATTATAATTAATATATAATACATTGGTAATATAATATATTATAATATAATATATTATATACATATAATATATTACATTGGTTATATATAATAATACATATAATACATTAATATATAATACATTGGTAATATATTACATTGGTAATATTGGTATATAATACATTATAATATAATATATTATATATAATATAATACATTATAATATATTACATTGGTAATATATAATAATATAATATATAATATTGGTATATACATTATAATATATACATTATAATATAATACATTACATTGGTAATATAATACATTGGTAATATAATATTATAATATATACATATCATAATATAATATTATAATATATTATATATATACATTATAATATATACATTATAATATATTATAATTAATAATATAATACATTGGTAATATAATAATATAATATTATATATAATACATTATAATATAATATAATACATTATAATATAATACATTGGTAATATAATACATATATTAATATAATACATTGGTAATATAATATAATATTATAATATAATATTGGTAATATAATATTGGTAATACATTGCAATATAATACATTATAATATAATATAATATAATATTACATTATAATATAATATAATTATAATACATTATAATATAATACATTGGTAATATAATACATTGGTAATATAATATACATTATAATATAATACATTATAATATATATAATATATAATATAATACATTATAATATAATACATTGGTAATATTGGTAATATAATATATAATATTATAATATAATACATTGCATTGGTAATACATTATAATATATACATTATAATATAATAATATAATACATTGGTAATATAATATTGGTAATATATACATTATAATATATACATTGGTTGGTAATATATATATAATATTGGTAATATATATATAATATAATACATTATAATATAATACATTATAATATAATACATTGATAATATATTATATATACATTATAATATATATAATATATTATATATAATACATTGGTAATATAATACATTGCATAATACATTGGTAATATAATACATTATATATAATATATATTGGTATACATTGGTAATATAATACATTATAATATTGGTAATATATAATTATATATATACATTGCAATATAATACATTAATATAATACATTGGTAATATAATACATTGGTAATATATACATTAATAATATAATACATTGGTAATATAATATTATAATATAATAATATAATATATACATTGGTAATAATACATTGGTAATATAATACATTGGTAATATAATATATTATAATATAATACATTATAATATATTACATATAATATAATATATTACATTGGTAATATAATACATTGGTAATATAATACATTGGCAATATAATACATTGGTAATATATACATTGGTAAATATAATATTGGCAATATAATACATTGGTATATACATTATAATATAATATTATAATATAATAATATAATACATTGGTAATATAATACATTGGTAATATAATTATAATATAATACATTGGTAATATAATACATTATAATATAATATATCATAATATAATATTATAATATAATACATTATAATATAATACATTGGTAATATAATACATTATATTATATAATATATACATTGGTATATATACATTGGTAATAAATATTGCATATAATACATTATAATATAATACATTATAATATATACATTGGTAATATAATACATTGGTAATATATTTGGTAATATAATACATTATGGTAATATAATATATATACATTATAATATAAATACATTGGTAATATAATACATTGCAAATATAATACATATAATATAATACATTGGTAATATAATACATTGGTACATTGCAATATACATTGCAATATAATACATTGGTACATTGGTAATATAATACATTGGTAATATAATAATAATACATTGGTAATATTATAATAACATTGGTAATATATTATATATAATATAATACATTGGTAATATATTTATAATACATTGGTAATATAATATATTATAATATAATACATTGGTAATATAATACATTGGTAATATAATACATTGGTAATATAATATAATATAATACATTGCAATATATAATTGGTAATTGGTACATTCATAATATAATACATTATAATATAATATATATATAATACATTATAATATAATACATTGGTAATATATTATAATAATATATATATACATAATATAATACATTATAATATAATACATTGGTAATACATTATAATATATACATTGGTAATATAATACATTATAATATTGGCAATATATATACATTATAATACATTATAATATATTATAATATAAATATATAATAATATATTATAATATAATATATTGGTAATATAATACATTATAATATATTGCATAATATAATATTGGTAATATATACATTGGTAATATAATATTGGTAATATAATATAATTGGTAATATAATTGGTATTATAATATAATACATTGCAATATATACATTGCAATATATACATTGGTAATATAATATTGGTAATATAAATATATATAATATTATAATATTATAATATAATTATAATATATTGTATATAATACATTATAATATAATACATTAATAATATAACATTATAATATTATAATATAATATATAATATAATACATTGGTAATATAATACATTGGTAATATAATATATTGGTAATATAATACATTATAATATAATACATTATAATATAATATATATATACATTGGTAATATACATTATATATAATACATTATAATATAATACATTGGTTATAATATATATATAATTAATATATATAATACTTAAATATAATACATTGGTAATATAATACATTGGTAATATAATACATTGGTAATATAATACATTATAATATATACATTATAATATAATACATTGGTAATATAATATTAACATTGGTATAATTTGGTAATATAATACATTGGTAATATAATATATTATATTGGTAATATAATACATTGGTAATATAATACATCATTATAATATATTACATTATAATATATCATTATAATATATTATAATATAATATATTATAATATAATACATTGGTAATATAATACATTGCAATATATATACATTGGTAATATCATAATATATCATAAATATATTATAATTATAATATAATACATTGCAATATAATACATTGGTAATATAATATATCATAATATAATACATTGGTAATATAATACATTGGTAATATAATACATAATATAATACATTGGTAATATTATAATATAATACATTGACATTATAATATAATACATTATAATATAATATATTATAATACATTGCAATATAATACATTGGTAATATAATACATTGGTAATATATTACATTATAATATAATACATTATAAATATACATTATAATATAATATATTGGTAATATTGGTAATATATAATATAATATATATACATTATAATATAATACATTATAATATATCATTGGTAATATAATATATATAACATATAAATATAATACATTATAATATATATAATATAATATATTGCAATATATAATATAATAATCATAATATATATATATAATATATTATAATATAATATATCATTATACATTATAAATATAATATATCATAATATAATATCATAATATAATATATCATAATATCATTATAATATAATATTATAATATATATTATAATATAATACATTGGTAATATAATACATTATAATATAATATACATAAATAATACATTATAATATAATACATTATAATATATATAATATAATTATAATATAATACATTTATAATATAATACATTATAATATAATATATTATAATATAATACATTGGTAATATAATACATAAATATAATATACATAATATAATATATACATTGGTAATATAATATATTAATATAATATATCATAATATAATATATATATATAAATATATCATAATATAATATATAACATAATACATAAATATAATACATTGGTAATATAATACATCATAATATAATATTCATAATATTCATAATATATACATTAATATTACATAATAATACATTGGTAATATAATACATTGGTAATATAATACATTGGTAATATAATACATTATAATATATCATTGGTAATATAATACATTATAATATAATACATTATAATATATAATACATTATAATATAATATATATACATTTAATATAATACATTGGTAATATAATATATCATAATATAATACATTGGTAATATAATACATTGGTAATATAATATTATAATATAATACATTGGTAATATAATACATTGGTAATATATATAATATAATATATAATATATACATTGGTAATATAATATATATAATACATTGGTATAATACATTAATATAATACATTGGTATATAATACATTGGTAATATAATACATTATAATATATATATATAATATAATACATTATAATATATTATAATATAATACATTGGTAATATAATACATTGGTAATATAATACATAATAATATAATACATTATAATATAATACATTGGTAATATAATATATTATAATATAATACATTATAATATAATATATAATATATATTGTAATATAATATAACATTATAATATATTATAATATAATAATATAATATATCATTGCATATAATATATTATAATATAATATATCATAATATAATACATTGGTAATATAATATATCATAAATATAATATAATATATAATATAATACATTGGTATAATACATTGCAATAATTGGTATATAATATATTAATATAATATAATACATTGGTAATATAATATATCATAATAATTGGTAATATAATTGGCAATATAATATATCATAATATATCATATATAATATATATAATATAATAATATAATACATTGCAATATAATACATTAATATAATATATATATAATAATTATAATATAATACATTGGTAACATAATAATATAATACATTGGTAATATAATACATTGGTAATATATTATCATAATATAATAATTATAATATAATACATTGGTAATATAATACATTGGTAATATAATACATATAATATAATATATCATAATACATTATAATATAATATATATAAATATAATACATTATAATATATTATAATATAATACATTATAATATAATATCATAATATAATACATATAATACATTGGTAATATATACATTGGTAATACATATAATATAATACATTATAATATAATACATTGGTAATATACATTGGTAATATAATACATTGCAATATAATACATTATAATATAATATATCATAATATAATATTATAATATTATCATAATATAATATAATACATTATAATAATATAATATATTGGTAATATAATATATCATAATATAATACATTGTAATATAATATATACATTATAATATAATATATTATAATATAATACATTCATAATATAATACATTATAATATAATACATTATAATATCATAATTATAATATAATCATAATAATACATTATAATATATATACATAATATAATATATTACATAATATAATACATTGGTAATATAATACATTAATATAATATTCATAATATAATACATTGGTAATAATTATAATATAATACATTGGTAATATAATACATTGGTAATATAATATATCATAATATAATACATTATAATATAATACATTGGTAATATAATAATATAATATATCATAATATAATATATCATAATATAATATCATAATCATGGTAATATATATTATAATATAATACATTATAATATAATACATTGGTATAATATAATATATCATTGGTAATATAATACATTATAATATAATACATTAATATATACATTATAATATAATACATTATAATATAATATAATCATAATATAATATACATTGGTAAATATAATATATCATAATATAATATTCATAAATATAATACATTATATATAATAATATATACATTGGTAATATAATACATAATATAATATAATACATTGGTATAATATATATATTATAATATAATATCATTGCAATATACATAATATAATATAATATATTATAATACATTATAATATAATACATTGGTAATATATAATACATTATAATATAATATATCATTATAATATATATATTGGTAATTATAATATAATACATTGCATAATATATATATCATACATTATAATATAATACATTATAATATAATACATTATAATATAATACATCATAATATAATACATTATAATATATCATAAATATATCATAAATATATTACATATAATATTATCATAATATAATACATTATAATATATTACATTAATATAATACATTATAACATAATACATTATAATATAATACATTAATAATAATAATACATTATAATATAATACATAATATAATATATATTGCAATATAATACATTAATATAATATATAATACATTGGTAATATAATATTTACATTATAATATAATATATTGGTATAATATAATACATTATAATAATATAATACATTATAATATAATATAATATAATATATTATAATATATTACATTGGTAATATAATACATTATAATATAATACATTGGTAATATAATACATTGGTAATATAATAATATATATATATAATATAATATATACATTATAATATATTACATTATAATACATTATAATATAATACATTGGTAATATAATACATTATAATACATTGGTAATATAATATCATTATAATATAATATAATTGGTAATATATTAATATAATATATTATAATATAATACATTAATAATATAATATTATATAATTATAATATAATACATTGGTAATATATAATAAATATAATATACATTATAATATATTATAATATAATATAATACATAATATAATACATTATAATATAATACATTAAATATAATATATTATAATATATATAATATAATACATTATTGGTAATATAATACATTGGTATATATATATATATAATACATAATATATACATTATAATATATTACATTATAATATAATACATTGGTAATATAATACATTATAATATAATACATTGGTAATATAATACATTATAATATAATATATCATAATATAATATATTGGTAATACATAATATAAATATAATACATTATAATATATTATAATATAATACATTAAATATATATAATATCATAATATAATACATAAATACATTGTAATACATAATAATACATAATATATAATACATTATAATATAATACATTATAAATATATAATATAATATATCATAATATAATATATTGGTAATATAATACATAATAATATATATAATACATAATATAATATATATAATATAATATAATATATAACATTAATATATTACATTAATAATACATTGGTAATATAATACATTGGTAATATTGGTATAATACATAATATATAATATAATATTATCATAATATAATATATTATAATATAATATCATAAATATTATCATTATAATATAATAACATAATATAATAATATACATTATAATATAATACATTATAATATACATTATAATATAATATATAATATAATATAATATAATACATTATAATATATACATTATAATATATACATAATATAATATATATCATTAATAATATAATACATTGCAATAATATATAATATAATACATTGCAATATAATACATTATATATATAATACATTGGTAATATAATACATTGGTAATATAATATAATATATAATATAATATAATATTGCATTATAATATATATAAATATTGCAATATAATATATATAATATAATACATTGGTATAATATATTACATAATATAATACATTATAATATATATATAATATAATAATATAATATAATACATTGGTATATATAATACATTAAATATAATACATTATAATATTGGTAATATAATACATTGCATAATATAATATATACATTGGTAATATATATAATACATATAATATATCATAATATATTATAATATATAATATAATAACATATAATATAATACATTGCATATAATATAATAAATATAATACATTGGTAATATAATACATTGGTAATATAATATAATTATAATATAATACATAATATAATACATTGCAATATAATATATTATAATATATATTATTATAATATAATACATTATAATACATTATAAATATATTAAATATAATAATATAATACATTAATATATATACATTGCAATATAATATATTACATTATAATATATACATTGGTATAATATATCATAATATTATAATATAATACATTGGTAATATAATACATAATATAATACATAATAATATATATACATTAATATAATATAATATAATATAATATATAATATAATACATCATAATATATATAATACATATATACATCATATATAATATATAATATATAATATAATATATATATTGGTAATATAATATCATTATAATATATCATAATTATAACATAATATATCATAATATCATAATATAATATCATAATATATATATATCATAATATATTGGTAATATAATATATAATATAATACATTATAATATATACATATAATATAATACATTGGTATAATACATTATAATACATTATAATATATAATATAACATTATAATACATTGGTAATATAATATAATATAATACATTATAATATATCATAATACATTATAATATAATACATTAATATATATAATATAATATATATAATATATAATATAATACATACATATAATACATTATAATATAATACATTGCAATATAATACATTATAATATAATATATTGGTAATATAATATATTATAATATTGCAATAATATAATACATTATAATATAATATCATAATACATTATATATAATATAATACATTATAATATAATACATAAACATAATATATTAACAATATATATAACATATAATATAATATATTACATTGGTAATATAATATTATATAATACATTGGTAATATAATATAATATAATAATACATTATAATATTATAATATAATCATTATATATATATCATAATATATTATATACATTATAATATAATATATTGGTAATATAATACATTGGTAATATAATATAATATCATAATATAATATATTGGTAATATATATAATATAATATACATTATAATATATACATTGCAATATAATACATTATAATATAATACATTATAATATAATACATTATAATATAATATATCATAATATAATATATTATAATATAATATAATATATTAATATATATAATATAATACATAAATATAATACATTATAATATAATATATTGGTAATATAATACATTAATATATACATTGCAATATAATACATTGCAATATATTATATAATATAATACATTAATATAATATAATATAAATATAATACATTATAATATAATACATTGCAATATAATACATTATAATATAATATTATAATATACATTGGTATAATACATTGGTAATATAATACATCAATATATTACATTGGTAATATATACATTATAATATATTATATCATAATATATTATAATATAATATATAATATAATATATCATAATATAATATATAAATATATAATACATTATAATATAATACATATATATATACATTATAATATAATACATTGGTAATATATATAATATATAATACATCATAATATAATACATCATAATATAATATACATAAATATAATACATTATAATATAATACATTGGTAATATATATCATAATAATACATTGGTACATATAATACATAATATAATACATTATAATATATATAATACATTGGTAATATATTAATTAATATATATAATATATATACATTGGTAATATAATACATCATAATATATACATTATAATACATTATAATATAATACATTGGTAATATAATATATAATATTGTATATCATAATATAATACATTATAATATAATACATTGGTAATATAATATATATTATAATATAATATAATATATCATAATATAATATATACATTATAATATATCATAATATATCATAATATAACATTGGTAATATATTATCATAACATAATACATTGGTAATATAATATATCATAATATAATACATTGGTAATATATCATAATTAATATATATATATATATATATATAATATATATAATACATTATAATACATTGGTAATATAATACATTGGTAATATAATACATTATAATATAATAATATAATACATTGGTAATATTATCATATAATACATTATAATATAATATATCATAATATAATACATCATAATATAATACATTAATCATAATATAATACATTATAATATAATACATTATAATATAATACATTGGTAATATAATATAATATAATACATATAATATAATACATTATAATATAATATATAATATAATATATTAATATAATATATTGGTAATATAACATAATATATCATAATATAATACATTGGTAATATAATATATCATAATATAATATATCATAATATACATTTGGTAATATAATACATTATAATATAATACATTATAATACATTATAATATAATATATTATAATATAATAATAATATAATACATATAATATAATACATTGGTAATATAATACATTGGTAATATAATACATTAATATATTACATTATAATATAATACATTGGTAATAAATATTATCATAATATAATACATTAATATATAATAATATATACATTGGCAATATAATACATTGGTAATATAATACATTGTAATATATACATTATAATATAATACATTATAATATAATACATAATATATTACATTAAATATATATAATATCATAATATAATACATTATAATATAATATATCATAATATAATATTGTTGGTAATATATAATACATTATATATAATATTATAATACATTATAATATAATACATTGGATAATATAATACATTATAATATAATATATCATAATATATAATACATCATAATATATACATTATAATATAATACATTAATATAATATATCATTAAATATAATACATCATATATACATTATAATATATATCATATAATATAATACATTATAATATAGAAGGTAATACATGTCAAATATAATCATAATATATTATATTATAATACATTTAATATAATACATCATAATATAATATATTGACATTAGAATATAATACATTGTAATATATGTCATAATATTACATTATAATATAATACATTGTAATATAATATCATAATATAATACATTGGCAATATATTATAATATAATATAAACTATCATAATATAATACATTATAATATAATATATTGGTAATATAATATATTATAATATAATACATTGGGGATAATACATTGGTAATATAATACATAATATAATACATCATAATACATTGTATATAATATAATACATTGAATATAATACATTGTGTATAACATATTGGGGGATTGGTAATATAATACATTATAACATAATAATATAATACATTATAATATATATATCATAATATAATACATTATAATATATTAATTGTGTATAATACATTGACAGCAATATAATACATTGTGTAATATATTGGGGGATAATACATTGGCATATATAATATAACATTGTAATATCTACATTGGGGGATAACATTGCAATATAGAATTGTGTAATATAATACATTATAATATATTGGCAATATAATTATTATTATAATATATCTACATTGGGGATTGGTAATATAAGAATATAATTATAATACATTGTCATAACATATCATAACATAATACATTGGCATAATATATTAAATATATACATTAAATAATACATTATAATAACATTGGTAATATAATACATCATAACATAATACATTGGGGAATATAATACATTATAATATAATATATCATAATATAATAAGGTTCATAATATAATACATTGGGGAATATAATATTAAATATAATACATCATAATATAATACATTGGAAATATATCATAAGGTTCATAATACATCTAATCATAATATATCATAACATAATAGCATCATAACATTGTAATATAATACATTATCATAAATTGGTAATGATAATATAATACATCATAATAATCATAACATAATATATAATACATCATAACATATGATTATAATATAATACATAATACATTAATATATTACATTAATATAAAGGTTGTGTGTAATACATTAATATAATATATTAGCATAAGGTTGTAATATAATACATTGGCAGCAGAAGGTTGTAACATAATACATTAATTGACATCATAATACAGATTGTGTAATATAATACATTGATAAGACATTGGTTATAATATCATGTATAATACATTGCAATATAATATATCATGTAATACATCATAATATAATATATCATAATATAATATATCATAATAAAGAAGGTTAAATATAATATTGGCATCAGAAGGTTGTGTGTCTGTCATAACATAATACAGCAGAAGGTAATGTGTGTCTGTCTGGGGATTGGGCAACAGAAGGTTGTGTGTCTGTCTGGGGGATTGACATAACATAATACATCATAATGGGGATTGGGACAGCAGAGCAGAAGGTTGTGTGTCTGTCTGGGGGATTGAGCAGGAGGTTGTGTGTCTGTCTGGGAGATTGAGAGCAGAGCAGGAGGTGGTGTGTCTGTCTGGGAGATTGAGAGCAGAGCAGGAGGTGGTGTGTCTGTCTGGGAGATTGAGAGCAGAGCAGGAGGTGGTGTGTCTGTCTGGGGGATTGGCAGCAGAAGGTTGTGTGTCTGTCTGGGGGATTGGCAGCAGAAGGTTGTGTGTCTGTCTGGGGGATTGGCAGCAGAAGGTTGTGTGTCTGTCTGGGGGATTGGCAGCAGAAGGTTGTGTGTCTGTCTGGGGGATTGGCAGCAGAAGGTTGTGTGTCTGTCTGGGGGATTGGCAGCAGAAGGTTGTGTGTCTGTCTGGGGGATTGGCAGCAGAAGGTTGTGTGTCTGTCTGGGGTTTGAGCAGCAGAAGGTTGTGTGTGCAGCTCTTAGGGTGTGTATGGTATTACCCAGGGAGGATAGAGTTCCAATGACTGGGCCAATTACGGACCTCCCTCTCTGTTCCTCTCTGTCCTTTCCTCTGTCTCTCTCACTCCGTCCATCAGCCTGTTTTAGTCTCAACACTGTTCTCCGTCTCTCTCAGGACCTGGACAAGCCAGCCAGTATGACAGGCCGGATGAAGGGAGGAGGAGGAATAGGAGGAGGAGAGGAGGAGAGGGGTCAGGCCCCTTCCAGCAGACCATATCCCCCAGGACTACAGCCCGGAGGTCTGTCTGTCTGTCTGTCTGTCTGTCTGTCTGTCTGTCTGTCTGTCTGTCGGTTTCTAGAATGTTCTGACCTGCATCGGTCGTTTCCTGTCTGTCTGTCTGTCTGTCTGTCTGTCTGTCTGTCTGTCGGTTTCTAGAATGTTCTGACCTGCATCGGTCGTTTCCTGTCTGTCTGTCTGTCTGTCTGTCTGTCTGTCTGTCTGTCTGTCTGTCTGTCTGTCTGTCTGTCTGTTTGTTTGTCTGTCTGTCTGTCTGTCTGTCTGTCTGTTGTCTGTCTGTCTGTTGGCCTGCCAGGAGGTTTCTTTTCTTTCTCTGTCTGTCTGTCTGTCTGTCTGTCTGTCTGTCTGTCTGTCTGTCTGTCTGTCTGTCTGTTTCTGAATGTTCTGACCTGCATCGTTTCCTGTCTGTCTGTCTCTGTCACTGTCTCCGTCTTCTCTGTCTGTCTGTCTGTCTGTCTGTCTGTCTGTCTGTCTGTCTGTCTGCTCCCCAATTCTTTCTTTCTTTCTTTCTGTCTGTCTGTCTGTCTGTCTGTCTGTCTGTCTGTCTGTCTGTCTGTCTGCTCCCCAATTCTTTCTTTCTGTCTGTCTGTCTGTCTGTCTGTCTGTCTGTCTGTCTGTCTGCCTGCCTGCCTGCCTGCCTGCCTGCCTGCCTGCCTGCAAGCCTGTCTGCCTGCCTGCCTGCCTGCCTGTCTGCCTGCCTGCCTGTCTGTCTGTCTGTCTGTCTGTCTGTCTGTCTGTCTGTCTGTCTGTCTGTCTGGGCTTGTTGTCATGGGAAACATGTTAACGTTGCCAAGGCTTGTGAAGTAGATAATAAACAAAGTGAAATAAACAATAAAAATTACTCACAGAAGTTCCCAAAAAATAAATACATTTAAAATGTCATTTTATGTGCAAATAGTTAAAGAACAAAAGGGAAAATAAATAAGCATAAATATGGGTTGTATTTATAATGGTGTTTGTTCTTCACTGGTTGCCCTTTTCTCGTGGCAACGGGTCACAAATCTTGCTGCTGTGAAGTCACACTGTGGTATTTCACCCAGTCGATATGGGAGTTTATCAAAATTGGGTTTGTTTTCTAATTCTTTGTGTATCTGTGTAATCTGAGGGAAATATGTCTCTCTAATATGGTCATACATTGGGCAGGAGGTTAGGAAGTGCAGCTCAGTTTCCACCTCATTTTGTGGGCAGTGAGCACATAGCCTGTCTTCTCTTGAGAGCCATGTCTGCCTACGGCGGCCTTTCTCAATAGCAAGGCTATGCTCACTGAGTCTCTACAAAGCTTTCCTTAAGTTTGGGTCAGTCACAGTGGACAGGTATTCTGCCACTGTGTCCTCTCTGTTTAGGGTCAGTCACAGTGCTCAGGTATTCTGCCACTGTGTACTCTCAGTTTAGGGTCAGTCACAGTGGTCAGGTATTCTGCCACTGTGTCCTCTCTGTTTAGGGTCAGTCACAGTGGTCAGGTATTCTGCCACTCTCTGTTTAGGGTCAGTCACAGTGCTCAGGTATTCTGCCACTGTGTCCTCTCTGTTTAGGGTCAGTCACTGTGCTCAGGTATTCTGCCACTGTGTACTCTCTGTTTAGGGTCAGTCACAGTGCTCAGGTATTCTGCCACTGTGTACTCTCTGTTTAGGGTCAGTCACAGTGCTCAGGTATTCTGCCACTGTGTACTCTCTGTTTAGGGTCAGTCACTGTGCTCAGGTATTCTGCCACTGTGTCCTCTCAGTTTAGGGTCAGTCACAGTGGTCAGGTATTCTACCACTCTCTGTTTAGGGTCAGTCACAGTGCTCAGGTATTCTGCCACTGTGTCCTCTCTGTTTAGGGTCAGTCACAGTGCTCAGGTATTCTGCCACTGTGTCCTCTCAGTTTAGGGTCAGTCACAGTGCTCAGGTATTCTGCCACTGTGTACTCTCTGTTTAGGGTCAGTCACAGTGGTCAGGTATTCTACCACTCTCTGTTTAGGGTCAGTCACAGTGGTCAGGTATTCTGCCACTGGGTCCTCTCTGTTTAGGGTCAGTCACTGTGCTCAGGTATTCTGCCACTGTGTACTCTCTGTTTAGGGCCAAATAGCATTCTAGTTTGCCCTGTTTTGTTGTTAATTACTTGACACATTGGAAATAATTATATTTTTGTTTTCTCATGATTTGGTTGGGTCTAATTGTGCTGCTGTCCTGGGGCTCTTAGGGGACTCTTCTCCAGGTTCATCTCTCTGTAGGGTGTGTTTGTGTTTGTGAACAGAGCCCCAGGACCAGCTTGCTTAGGGGACTCTTCTCCAGGTTCATCTCTCTGTAGGGTGTGTTTGTGAACAGAGCCCCAGGACCAGCTTGCTTAGGGGACTCTTCTCCAGGTTCATCTCTCTGTGGGGTGTGTTTGTGTTTGAGAACAGAGACCCAGGACCAGCTTGCTTAGGGGACTCTTCTCCAGGTTCATCTCTGTAGGGTGTGTTTGTGAACAGAGCCCCAGGACCAGCTTGCTTAGGGAACTCTTCTCCAGGGGTCTCTCTGTAGGGTGTGTTTGTGAACAGAGCCCCAGGACCAGCTTGCTTAGGGGACTCTTCTCCAGGTTCATCTCTCTGTAGGGTGTGTTTGTGTTTGTGAACAGAGCCCCAGGACCAGCTTGCTTAGGGGACTCTTCTCCAGGTTCATCTCTCTGTAGGGTGTGTTTGTGAACAGAGCCCCAGGACCAGCTTGCTTAGGGAACTCTTCTCCAGGTTCATCTCTCTGTAGGGTGTGTTTGTGAACAGAGCCCCAGGACCAGCTTGCTTAGGGGACTCTTCTCCAGGTTCATCTCTCTGTAGGGTCTGTTTGTGAACAGAGCCCCAGGACCAACTTGCTTAGGGGACTCTTCTCCAGGTTCATCTCTCTGTGGGGTGTGTTTGTGTTTGAGAACAGAGCCCCAGGACCAGCTTGCTTAGGGGACTCTTCTCCAGGTTCATCTCTCTGTAGGGTCTGTTTGTGAGCAGAGCCCCAGGACCAGCTTGCTTAGGGGACTCTTCTCCAGGCTCATCTCTCTGTAGGGTGTGTTTGTGAACAGAGCCCCAGGACCAGCTTGCTTAGGGAACTCTTCTCCAGGTTCATCTCTCTGTAGGGTGTGTTTGTGTTTGTGAACAGAGCCCCAGGACCAGCTTGCTTAGGGGACTCTTCTCCAGGTTCATCTCTCTGTAGGGTCTGTTTGTGAACAGAGCCCCAGGACCAGCTTGCTTAGGGAACTCTTCTCCAGGTTCATCTCTCTGTAGGGTGTGTTTGTGTTTGTGAACAGAGCCCCAGGACCAGCTTGCTTAGGGAACTCTTCTCCAGGTTCATCTCTCTGTAGGGTGTGTTTGTGTTTGTGAACAGAGCCCCAGGACCAGCTTGCTTAGGGGACTCTTCTCCAGGTTCATCTCTCTGTAGGGTGTGTTTGTGAACAGAGCCCCAGGACCAGCTTGCTTAGGGAACTCTTCTCCAGGTTCATCTCTCTGTAGGGTGTGTTTGTGTTTGTGAACAGAGCCCCAGGACCAGCTTGCTTAGGGAACTCTTCTCCAGGTTCATCTCTCTGTAGGGTGTGTTTGTGTTTGTGAACAGAGCCCCAGGACCAGCTTGCTTAGGGGACTCTTCTCCAGGTTCATCTCTCTATGGGGTGTGTTTGTGAACAGAGCCCCAGGACCAGAGAGAGACCTAAGACAATAACATAGCAAGGCAGCAACACAACATGACAACAACATGGTAGCACCACAACATAACAACAACATGGTAGCACCACAACATGACAACAACATGGTAGCATCACAACAACATGGTAGCAACACAACATGACAACAACATGGTAGCAACACAACATGGTAGCAACACAACATGACAACAACATGGTAGCACCACAACATGACAACAACATGGTAGCATCGCAACAACATGGTAGCAACACAACATGACAACAACATGGTAGCAACACAACATGACAACACAGCATGGTAGCAACACAACATGGTAGCAACACAACATAACAACAACATGGTAGCAACACAACATGACAACAACATGGTAGCATCACAACATGACAACACAGCATGACAACAACATGGTAGCAACACAAACATGGTAGCAACACAACATAACAACAACATGGTAGCAACACAACATAACAACAACATGGTAGCAACACAGCATGACAACAACATGGTAGCAACACAACATAACAACAACATGGTAGCATCACAACATGACAACACAGCATGGTAGCAACACAACATAACAACAACATGGTAGCAACACAGCATGACAACAACATGGTAGCAACACAACATGACAACACAGCATGGTAGCAACACAACATGACAACACAGCATGGTAGCAACACAACATGACAACAACATGGTAGCATCACAACATGACAACACAGCATGGTAGCAACACAACATGGTAGCAACACAGCATGACAACAACGTGGTAGCAACACAGCATGACAACAACGTGGTAGCAACACAACATGACAACACAGCATGGTAGCAACACAACATGGTAGCAACACAGCATGACAACAACGTGGTAGCAACACAACATGACAACAACATGGTAGCATCACAACATGACAACACAGCATGGTAGCAACACAACATGACAACACAGCATGGTAGCAACACAACATGACAACAACATGGTAGCATCACAACATGACAACACAGCATGGTAGCAACACAACATGGTAGCAACACAGCATGACAACAACGTGGTAGCAACACAGCATGACAACAACGTGGTAGCAACACAACATGACAACACAGCATGGTAGCAACACAACATGGTAGCAACACAGCATGACAACAACGTGGTAGCAACACAACATGACAACAGCATGGTAGCAACACAACATGACAACAACATGGTAGAAACACAACATGACAACAACATGGTAGCAACACAACATGACAACACCATGGTAGCAACACAACATGACAACAACATGGTAGCAACACAACATGACAACACCATGGTAGCAACACAACATGACAACACCATGGTAGCAACACAACATGACAACAACATGGTAGCAACACAACATGACAACACCATGGTAGCAACACAACATGACAACAACATGGTAGCAACACAACATGACAACACCATGGTAGCAACACAACATGACAACAACATGGTAGCAACACAACATGACAACAACATGGTAGCAACACAACATGACAACAACATGGTAGCAACACAACATGACAACAACATGGTAGCAACACAACATGACAACAGCATGGTAGCAACACAACATGACAACATGGTACAACACAACATGGTAGCAACACAACATGACAACAACATGGTAGCAACACAACATGACAACACCATGGTAGCAACACAACATGACAACACAGCATGGTAGCAACACAACATGGTAGCAACACAACATGACAACAACATGGTAGAAACACAACATGACAACAACATGGTAGCAACACAACATGACAACACCATGGTAGCAACACAACATGACAACAACATGGTAGCAACACAACATGACAACAACGTGGTAGCAACTCAACATGACAACAACATGGTAGAAACACAACATGACAACAACATGGTAGCAACACAACATGACAACAACGTGGTAGCAACACAACATGACAACAACATGGTAGCAACACAACATGACAACACCATGGTAGCAACACAACATGACAACAACATGGTAGCAACACAACATGACAACACCATGGTAGCAACACAACATGACAACAACATGGTAGCAACACAACATGACAACACCATGGTAGCAACTCAACATGACAACAGCATGGTAGCAACACAACATGACAACACAGCATGGTAGCAACACAACATGGTAGCAACACAACATGACAACAACATGGTAGCAACACAACATGACAACACCATGGTAGCAACACAACATGACAACACCATGGTAGAAACACAACATGACAACAACATGGTAGCAACACAACATGACAACACCATGGTAGCAACACAACATGACAACAACATGGTAGCAACACAACATGACAACAACGTGGTAGCAACTCAACATGACAACAACATGGTAGAAACACAACATGACAACAACATGGTAGCAACACAACATGACAACAACGTGGTAGCAACTCAACATGACAACAACATGACAACAGCTGCTGTCTCTGTGTTCCTGTTTAAACCAGGCCTCTCTCTGTGTCCCTGTTTAAACCAGGCCTCTCTCTGTGTTCCTGTTTAAACCAGGCCTCTCTCTGTGTTCCTGTTTAAACCAGGCCTCTCTCTCTGTGTTCCTGTTTAAACCAGGCCTCTCTCTCTCTCTGTGTTCCTGTTTAAACCAGGCCTCTCTCTCTCTCTCTCTCTGTGTCCCTGTTTAAACCAGGCCTCTCTCTCTCTCTCTGTGTTCCTGTTTAAACCAGGCCTCTCTCTGTGTTCCTGTTTAAACCAGGCCTCTCTCTGTGTTCCTGTTTAAACCAGGCCTCTCTCTGTGTTCCTGTTTAAACCAGGCCTCTCTCTCTCTCTCTGTGTGTTCCTGTTTAAACCAGGCCTCTCTCTGTGTTCCTGTTTAAACCAGGCCTCTCTGTGTGTTCCTGTTTAAACCAGGCCTCTCTCTGTGTTCCTGTTTAAACCAGGCCTCTCTCTCTCTGTGTTCCTGTTTAAACCAGGCCTCTCTCTCTCTCTCTCTGTGTTCCTGTTTAAACCAGGCCTCTCTCTGTGTTCCTGTTTAAACCAGGCCTCTCTCTCTCTCTGTGTTCCTGTTTAAACCAGGCATCTCTCTCTCTGTGTTCCTGTTTAAACCAGGCCTCTCTCTGTGTTCCTGTTTAAACCAGGCCTCTCTCTGTGTTCCTGTTTAAACCAGGCCTCTCTCTGTGTTCCTGTTTAAACCAGGCCTCTCTCTGTGTTCCTGTTTAAACCAGGCCTCTCTGTGTGTTCCTGTTTAAACCAGGCCTCTCTCTCTGTGTTCCTGTTTAAACCAGGCCTCTCTCTCTCTGTGTGTGTTCCTGTTTAAACCAGGCCTCTCTCTCTCTGTGTGTGTTCCTGTTTAAACCAGGCATCTCTCTCTGATCTCATACATAATAAACCACTACTGGAAGTGGTTTCAGTGATATCTAATGATTCAGGGGTTGGTTTTATGTTCAGCGGTTAGGCTTTTGTTTTAGTGAGATGAAGCTTCCTTTCAGAAAGTCCTGGTGATCTTGATGCTTTGCCCTATACCCTAAACCAGGGGTGTCAAACTCATTTCGCATCGTGGGCCACATACGGCCTAGGGAGATGTCAAGTGGGCCGGACCATTAAAATTATACCATACTCTGCTATAAATAACCAAGAAGCACAAGAACATTAGGAAAATATTGAAATTTAATGAACTATCCCTTTACAAAACATTTCATGAAACACCTCATATTTCCTTAGACAAATGTGCAATTTACTTTTATCATTCACAAATATGCATTGCAACTGATCCCACTGATTGTACAAAGGCACAAAACTTTAATTGGTACTGAAAAATATAGTAATGCACTTTAAGATTAAATGAGACTTTTAAAGAAAGGAATTTTTAAACCACTTACACATACGCATATAAAATCTAAATGTAATCCCTGTACACCTTCCTAAGTTTTAAATTTGTAATGAAGAAAGTGTTCTGTCCTGTAAATCTGTAAACTTCATACATGAAACATACATACACATACAATACATACTGAAAATGTATGGAGTTGTATGAACAGTAAATACCATCACACAACTTTTGTTTTGAAGCTGCTGACTAACATTAAAGTGCACATTTTTTAAATCACCACAGTAAGGATTCATCTTCACAGAGCTGTATTCTTTCAATGCAAACAGTATCTAAGGCAGCATTTTAAAGGTGTTAGTCTAGTTTTTCGCTGTGATGAGTCTCGTAGTGGCGTGTATTATATTCCTTCAATACCGAAAACTTGTTGCAAACACACCAAGCACAAAGGTTTTCCGTGCATCTCTGTTAATAAATAGGACGTGGTCCATTTTTCTTTGAAAATTCTACACTCCTTATCTACTTTTCTCCGTTTGGATAACGACATTTTGGCTAATGAGGGTGTAGCGGAGAGGTAGAGACCAAGGTATTAACAACGTCGTAACAAGCAGCAGATGGCGCATTGATACCGTTGCTGTTTTCAGTCTGTCTCAGTGATGCGGCTTGTCTTCTACTCTGATGGAAAGAGTGCGCCCCTTAGCGGATAATCCATGAATTGCAGCGAATTAAAAATATTAATTCCATGTCTTTTATGCATTTTTTCCACTTTCAAATTATCCTGCGGGCCTGATCGAACCTCCTTGGGGGCCGGTTCCGGCCCGCGGGCCGTATGTTTGACACCCCTGCCCTAAACCCTCTGTTGGGTATAGGGTGTTCCCTAACCCTGTACCCTAAATCTGTCCTCTGTACCCTAACCCTACATCCTAAACCCTAAGCTTGTTCCCTGTCTGTCTGCTACCCAGCTGTATCCTAACCCTGTCTGTCTGCTACCAAGCTGTATCCTAACCCTGTCTGTCTGCTACCCAGCTGTATCCTAACCCTGTCTGTCTTCTACCAAGCTGTATCCTAACCCTGTCTGTCTGCTACCCAGCTGTATCCTAACCCTGTCTGTCTACTACCCAGCTGTATCCTAACCCTGTCTGTCTACTACCCAGCTGTATCCTAACCCTGTCTGTCTACTACCCAGCTGTATCCTAACCCTGTCTGTCTACTACCCAGCTGTATCCTAACCCTGTCTGTCTACTACCCAGCTGTATCCTAACTCTGTCTGTCTGCTACCCAGCTGTATCCTAACCCTGTCTGTCTGCTACCCAGCTGTATCCTAACCCTGTCTGTCTACTACCCAGCTGTATCCTAACCCTGTCCCCTGTCTGTCTACTACCCAGCTGTATCCTAACCCTGTCTGTCTACTACCCAGCTGTATCCTAACCCTGTCTGTCTACTACCCAGCTGTATCCTAACCCTGTCTGTCTACTACCCAGCTGTATCCTAACCCTGTCTGTCTGCTACCCAGCTGTATCCTAACCCTGTCTGTCTGCTACCCAGCTGTATCCTAACCCTGTCTGTCTGCTACCAAGCTGTATCCTAACCCTGTCTGTCTGCTACCCAGCTGTATCCTAACCCTGTCTGTCTACTACCCAGCTGTATCCTAACCCTGTCTGTCTACTACCCAGCTGTATCCTAACCCTGTCTGTCTACTACCCAGCTGTATCCTAACCCTGTCTGTCTACTACCCAGCTGTATCCTAACCCTGTCTGTCTACTACCCAGCTGTATCCTAACCCTGTCTGTCTGCTACCCAGCTGTATCCTAACCCTGTCTGTCTGCTACCCAGCTGTATCCTAACCCTGTCTGTCTACTACCCAGCTGTATCCTAACCCTGTCCCCTCTCTGTCTACTACCCAGCTGTATCCTAACCCTGTCTGTCTACTACCCAGCTGTATCCTAACCCTGTCTGTCTACTACCCAGCTGTATCCTAACCCTGTCTGTCTACTACCCAGCTGTATCCTAACCCTGTCTGTCTACTACCCAGCTGTATCCTAACCCTGTCTGTCTACTACCCAGCTGTATCCTAACTCTGTCTGTCTGCTACCCAGCTGTATCCTAACCCTGTCTGTCTGCTACCCAGCTGTATCCTAACCCTGTCTGTCTACTACCCAGCTGTATCCTAACCCTGTCCCCTGTCTGTCTACTACCCAGCTGTATCCTAACCCTGTCTGTCTGCTACCCAGCTGTATCCTAACCCTGTCTGTCTACTACCCAGCTGTATCCTAACCCTGTCCCCTGTCTGCTACCCAGCTGTATCCTAACCCTGTCTGTCTACTACCCAGCTGTATCCTAACCCTGTCTCCTGTCTGTCTGCTACCCAGCTATATCCTAACCCTGTCTGTCTACTACCAAGCTGTATCCTAACCCTGTCTGTCTACTACCCAGCTGTATCCTAACCCTGTCTGTCTACTACCCAGCTGTATCCTAACCCTGCCTGTCTACTACCCAGCTGTATCCTAACCCTGTCTGTCTGCTACCAAGCTGTATCCTAACCCTGTCTGTCTACTACCAAGCTGTATCCTAACCCTGTCTGTCTACTACCAAGCTGTATCCTAACCCTGTCTGTCTACTACCCAGCTGTATCCTAACCCTGTCTGTCTACTACCCAGCTGTATCCTAACCCTGTCTGTCTACTACCCAGCTGTATCCTAACCCTGTCTCCTGTCTGTCTACTACCCAGCTGTATCCTAACCCTGTCTGTCTGCTACCCAGCTGTATCCTAACCCTGTCTGTCTGCTGTCCAGCTGTATCCTAACCCTGTCTCCTGTCTGTCTGCTACCCAGCTGTATCCTAACCCTGTCTGTCTGCTACCCAGCTGTATCCTAACCCTGTCTCCTGTCTGTCTACTACCCAGCTGTATCCTAACCCTGTCTCCTGTCTGTCTGCTACCCAGCTGTATCCTAACCCTGTCTCCTGTCTGTCTGCTACCCAGCTGTATCCTAACCCTGTCTCCTGTCTGTCTGCTGCCCAGCTGTATCCTAACCCTGTCTGTCTGTCTGTCTCACTACCAGCTGTATCCTAACCCTGTCTGTCTACTACCCAGCTGTATCCTAACCCTGTCTGTCTGCTACCCAGCTGTATCCTAACCCTGTCTGTCTGCTACCCAGCTGTATCCTAACCCTGTCTGTCTACTACCCAGCTGTATCCTAACCCTGTCTGTCTGCTACCCAGCTGTATCCTAACCCTGTCTGTCTGCTACCCAGCTGTGCCAGTGCTTCCAGTGATGGGAGGGATGATACCCCCTATACCCACAATGCCAAGCCCTTCCCACCATCAGTACCACCAGCTTCCTTCCTCGCCCCCTGCTGGCCGCCACCCCTATCACACCCAGCCTACCGCTCCTGCCTCACCCCCTGCTGGCCGCCACCCCTATCACACCCAGCCTACCGCTCCTGCCTCACCCCCTGCTGCCTACCACCCCTACCACACCCAGCCTACCTCTCCCGCCTCGCCCCCTGCTGCCCGCCACCTCTACCACACCCAGCCTACCTCTCCTGCCTCACCCCCTGCTGCCCGCCACCCCTACCACACCCAGCCTCCTGCTCGGGCACCTTCAGCTCCCCCAACCACTACTGCTACACCCCCTGCTGCCCCTCCCCTTGCCATGCCCCCCCTCCATGGGATGCCACTCATGCCTTCCATACCAGGCCTACCTCTGATGCCAGGTGTGATGCCAGGTGTGATGCCAGGTATGGTGTGTTAGTGTGTTTATCATGCAGTGTTACTGTACCCTGTCCCCTACCCTGTACCCTACCCTGTCCCCTGCCCTGTACCCTGCCCTGTACCCTACCCTGTACCGTACCCTGTCCCCTGCCCTGTACCGTACCCTGTACCCTACCCTGTCCCCTGCCCTGTACCCTGCCCTGTACCCTACCCTGTACCGTACCCTGTCCCGTACCCTGTACCGTACCCTGTACCCTACCCTGTCCCCTGCCCTGTACCCTGCCCTGTACCCTACCCTGTACCCCTGCCCTGTCCCCTGCCCTGTACCCTGCCCTGTACCCTACCCTGTACCGTACCCTGTACCCTACCCTGTACCCTACCCTGTACCCTATCCTGTACCCTACCCTGTACCCTATCCTGTACCATACCCTGTACCCTATCCTGTACCCTACCCTGTACCCTACCCTGTACCCTATCCTGTACCATACCCTGTACCCTATCCTGTCCCCTGCCCTGTACCCTGTACCCTGCCCTGTGCCCTGTACCCTGCCCTGTACCCTATCCTGTCCACTGCCCTGTACCCTGTACCCTGCCCTGTGCCCTGTACCCTGCCCTGTACCCTATCCTGTACCCTATCCTGTCCCCTGCCCTGTACCGTACCCTGCCCTGTACCGTACCCTGCCCTGTACCGTACCCTGCCCTGTACCGTACCCTGCCCTGTACCGTACCCTGTACCCTACCCTGTACCCTACCCTGTACCCTATCCTGTACCATACCCTGTACCGTACCCTGTACCGTGCCCTGTACCCTGCCCTGTACCCTGCCCTGTACCCTGCCCTGTACCCTGCCCTGTACCCTGCCCTGTACCGTACCCTACCCTGTACCCTATCCTGTACCATACCCTGTACCGTACCCTGTACCGTGCCCTGTACCCTGCCCTGTACCCTGCCCTGTACCCTGCCCTGTACCCTGCCCTGTACCCTGCCCTGTACCGTACCCTACCCTGTACCCTATCCTGTACCATACCCTGTACCGTACCCTGTACCGTGCCCTGTACCCTACCCTGTCCCCTGCCCTGTACCCTATCCTGTACCCTGCCCTGTACCCTACCCTGTCCCCTACCCTGTACCGTACCCTGTACCCTACCCTGTCCCCTGCCCTGTACCCTATCCTGTCCCCTGCCCTGTACCGTACCCTGTACCCTGCCCTGTACCGTACCCTGCCCTGTACCGTACCCTGTACCCTGCCCTGTACCGTACCCTGCCCCCTGCCCTGTACCGTACCCTATCCTGTACCGTACCCTGTACCCTGCCCTGTACCGTACCCTGCCCCCTGCCCTGTACCCTGCCCTGTACCGTACCCTGTACCCTACCCTGTACCGTACCCTGCCCTGTACCCTATCCTGTACCATACCCTGTACCGTACCCTGTACCCTGCCCTGTACCGTACCCTGTACCCTACCCTGTACCGTACCCTGTACCCTGCCCTGTACCGTACCCTGCCCTGTACCGTACCCTGTACCCTACCCTGTCCCCTGCCCTGTACCCTACCCTGTACCATACCCTGTACCATACCCTGTACCGTACCCTGTACCCTGCCCTGTACCCTGCCCTGTACCCTGCCCTGTACCCTGCCCTGTACCCTACCCTGTACCATACCCTGTACCAGACCCTGTACCCTGTACCCTGTACCCTACCCTGTACCCTGCCCTGTACACGTAACCCTGTACCCTACCCTGTACCAAGTCAGACACCCTGTACCATACCCTGTACCAACCCTGTCAGACCTGCCCTGTACCGTACCCTGTACCCTACCCTGTCCCCTGCCCTGTACCAAGTCAGACACTAACCCTGTACCCTGCCCTGTACCCTACCCCTGTACACATAACCCTGTACCGTACCCTGTACCCTACCAAATCAGACACTAACCCTGTACCCTACCAAGTCACCATACCCTGTACCGCCCCTGTACCCTACCCTGTCCCTACCAAGTAGACCTGCCCTGTACCGTACCCTGTACCATACCCTGTACCCTACCAAGTCAGACACTAACCCTGTACGGTGCCCTGCCCTGCCCTGTCAGACACTAACCCTGTACCCTATCCTGTACCCTACCCTGTCCCCTGCCCTGTACCGTACCCTGTACCATACCCTGTACCATAGACACTAACCTGTCCCCTGCCCTGTACCCTGCCCTGTACCGTACCCTGCCCTGTACCGTACCTGTACCATACCCTGTACCATACCCTGTCCCCACTAACCCTGTACCCTGCCCTGTACCCTACCCAGACACTAACCTGTCCCCTACCCTGTCAGACACTAACCCTGTACCCTACCAAGTCAGGCCATAACCCTGTCCCTACCCTGTACCCTGACACTGTACCCCCAGACACTGCCCTGTACCCTACCTGTACCATAACCCTGTACCCTGCCCTGTACACGTAACCCTGTACCCTACCCTGTCCCCTACCCTGTACCCTGCCCTGTACCCTGTACCCTACCCTGTCCCTAGACACCCTGCCCTAACCCTGCCCTGTACCCTACCCTGTCCCCAAGTGACCTACCCCCCTGTACCCTACCAAGTAGACACTAACCCTGTCCCCTGCCCTGTACCCTGCCAAGTCAGACACTAACCCTGTACCCTACCCTGTCAGACACTAACCCTGTACCCCTACCAAGTCCCACTAACCCTGTACCCTACCCTGTCCTGACACTAACCCTGTACCCTACCAACCCAGACACTAACCCTGTACCCTACCCTGTACACTAACCCTGTACCCTGTACCACTAACCCTGACACTACCCTGTCCCCTCAGACACCCCTGTACCCTACCAAGTCAGTACCGTACCCTGCCCTGTACCCTACCAAGTCCCACTAACCTGTACCCTACCCTGTACCCTAACCCTGTCCCCTGCCCTGTACCCTACCCTGTACCGTAACCCTGTACCCTACCAATGTCAGACACTGCCCTGTACCCTGCCCTGTACCCTACCCTCAGACACCCTGTACCCTATCCTGTCAGACACATAACCTGTACCCTACCGTGCCCTGTACCCTACCCTGTCAGGCACTGCCCTGCCCTACCCTGCCCTGTACCCTACCCCTGTCAGACACTAACCCTGTACCCTACCCTGTCCCTGCCCTGTACCCTACCAAGTCAGACACTAACCCTGTACCCTGCACTGTACCCTACCAAGTCAGACACTAACCCTGTACCCTACCCTGTACCCTGCCCTGTACCCTACCAAAGTCAGACACTAACCTTGTAGCCTACCAAGCCAGACACTAACCCTGTACCCTGCCATGTACCCTACCAAGTCAGACACTAACTCTGTCCCCTACCAAGTCAGACACTAACCTTGTAGCCTACCAAGTCAGACACTAACCCTGTACCCTACCAAATCAGACAATAACCCTGTACCCTACCAATTCAGACACTAACCCTGTACCCTGCCCTGTACCCTACCAAGTCAGACACTAACCCTGTAGCCTACCAAGTCAGACACTAACCCTATACCCTACCAAGTCAGTGACTAACCCTGTACCCTACCAATTCAGACACGAACCTAGTACCCTGCCCTGTTCCCTACCAAGTCAGACACTAACCCTATACCCTACCAAGTTAGACACTAACCCTGAACCCTACCCTGTACCCTACCAAGTCAGACACTAACCCTGTACCCTACCAAATCAGACAATAACCCTGTACCCTACCAAGTCAGACACTAACCCTGTACCCTGCCCTGTACTCTACCAAGTCAGACATTAACCCTGTACCCTTCCAAGTCAGACACTAACCCTGTACCCTACCCTGTACCCTACCGAGTCAGACACTAACCCTGTACCCTACCCTGTACCCTAACGAGTCAGACACTAACCCTGTACCCTACCGAGTCAGACACTAACCCTGTACCCAACCAAGTCAGACACTAACCCTGTACCCTACAGAGTCAGACACTAAACCTGTACCCTACCAAGTCAGACACTAACCCTGTACCCTACCCTGTACCCTACCAAGTCAGACACTAACCATGTACCCTACCCTGTACACTACCAAGTCAGACACTAACACTGTACCCTACCCTGTACCCTACCAAAGTCAGACACTAACCTTGTAGCCTACCAAGCCAGACACTAACCCTGTACCCTGCCATGTACCCTACCAAGTCAGACACTAACTCTGTACCCTACCAAGTCAGACACTAACCTTGTAGCCTACCAAGTCAGACACTAACCCTGTACCCTACCAAATCAGACAATAACCCTGTACCCTACCAATTCAGACACTAACCCTGTACCCTGCCCTGTACCCTACCAAGTCAGACACTAACCCTGTAGCCTACCAAGTCAGACACTAACCCTATACCCTACCAAGTCAGTGACTAACCCTGTACCCTACCAATTCAGACACGAACCTAGTACCCTGCCCTGTTCCCTACCAAGTCAGACACTAACCCTATACCCTACCAAGTTAGACACTAACCCTGAACCCTACCCTGTACCCTACCAAGTCAGGCACTAACCCTGTACCCTACCAAGTCAGGCACTAACCCTGTACCCTACCAAGTCAGACACTAACCCTGTACCCTACCAAATCAGACAATAACCCTGTACCCTACCAATTCAGACACTAACCCTGTACCCTGCCCTGTACCCTACCAAGTCAGACACTAACCCTGTAGCCTACCAAGTCAGACACTAACCCTATACCCTACCAAGTCAGTGACTAACCCTGTACCCTACCAATTCAGACACGAACCTAGTACCCTGCCCTTTTCCCTACCAAGTCAGACACTAACCCTATACCCTACCAAGTTAGACACTAACCCTGAACCCTACCCTGTACCCTACCAAGTCAGGCACTAACCCTGTACCCTACCAAGTCAGGCACTAACCCTGTACCCTACCAAGTCAGACACTAACCCTGTACCCTACCGAGTCAGACACTAACCCTGTACCCTACCCTGTACCCTAACGAGTCAGACACTAACCCTGTACCCTACCGAGTCAGACACTAACCCTGACACTAGACCCTACCCTGTACCCTAAAGTCAGACACTAACCCTGTACCCTTCTGAGTCAGACACTAACCCTGTACCCTACCCTGTACCCTACCGGTCAGACACTAACCCTGTACCCTACCGAGTCAGACACTAACCCTGTACCCTACCAATCAGACACTAACCCTGTACCCTACCAAGTCAGACACTAACCCTGTACCCTACCCTACCAAGTCAGACACTAACCCTGTAGCCTACCAAGTCAGACACTAACCCTGTACCCTACCAAGTCAGTGACTAACCCTGTACCCTACCAAATCAGACAATAACCCTGTATCCTACCAAGTCAGACCAACCCTGTCAGACACTAACCCTGTACCCTAACCAAGTCAGACACTAACCCTGTACCCTACCAAGTCAGACAAACCTAGTACCCTACCCTGTACCCTACCAAGTCAGTGACACTAACCCTGTACCCTACCAAGTCAGACACTAACCCTGTACCCTACCAAGTCAGACACTAACCCTGTACCCTACCCTGTACCCTACCAAGTCAGACACAGACCCTGTACCCTAAGTCAGACACTAACCCTGTACCCTACCAAGTCAGACACTAACCCTGTACCCTACCAATTCAGACACTAACCCTGTACCCTACCCTGTAGACACTAACCAAGTCAGGCACTAACCCTGTACCCTACCAAGTCAGACACTAACCCTGTACCCTACCAAGTCAGACACTAACCCTGTACCCTACCAAATCAGACACTAACCCTGTACCCTACCAATTCAGACACTAACCCTGTACCCTGCCCTGTACCCTACCAAGTCAGACACTAACCCTGTACCCTACCAAGTTAGACACTACCTACCAAGTCAGACCCTAACCCTACCCTGTACCCTACCAAGTCAGGCACTAACCCTGTACCCTACCAAGTCAGGCACTAACCCTGTACCCTACCAAGTCAGACACTAACCCTGTACCCAACCCTACCAAGTCAGACACTAACCCTGTACCCTACCAGAGTCAGACACTAAACCTGTACCCTACCAAGTCAGACACTAACCCTGTACCCTACCCTGTACCCTACCAAGTCAGACACTAACCATGTTCCCTACCCTGTACACTACCAAGTCAGACACTAACACTGTACCCTACCCTGTACCCTACCAAAGTCAGACACTAACCTTGTACCTACCAAGTCAGACACTAACCCTGTACCCTGCCATGTACCCTACCAAGTCAGACACTAACTCTGTACCCTACCAAGTCAGACACTAACCTTGTAGCCTACCAAGTCAGACACTAACCCTGTACCCTACCAAATCAGACAATAACCCTGTACCCTACCAATTCAGACACTAACCCTGTACCCTGCCCTGTACCCTACCAAGTCAGACACTAACCCTGTAGCCTACCAAGTCAGACACTAACCCTATACCCTACCAAGTCAGTGACTAACCCTGTACCCTACCAATTCAGACACGAACCTAGTACCCTGCCCTGTTCCCTACCAAGTCAGACACTAACCCTATACCCTACCAAGTTAGACACTAACCCTGAACCCTACCCTGTACCCTACCAAGTCAGGCACTAACCCTGTACCCTACCAAGTCAGGCACTAACCCTGTACCCTACCAAGTCAGACACTAACCCTGTACCCTAACCCTGTATCAGACACTAACCCTGTACCCTACCAATTCAGACACTAACCCTGTACCCTACCCTGTACCTACCAAGTCAGACATTAACCCTGTAGCCTACCAAGTCAGACACTAACCCTGTACCCTACCAAGTCAGTGACTAACCCTGTACCCTACCACATAACCCCTAGTACCCTGCCCTTTTCCCTACCAAGTCAGACACTAACCCTATACCCTACCAAGTTAGACACTAACCCTGAACCCTACCCTGTACCCTACCAAGTCAGGCACTAACCCTGTACCCTACCAAGTCAGGCACTAACCCTGTACCCTACCAAGTCAGACACTAACCCTGTACCCTACCAAATCAGACAATAACCCTGTATCCTACCAATTCAGACACTAACCCTGTACCCTGCCCTGTACCCTACCAAGTCAGGAACTAACCCTGTACCCTACCAAGTCAGGCACAAACCTAGTACCCTACCCTACCAAGTCAGGAACTAACCCTGTACCCTACCAAGTCAGGCACTAACCCTGTACCCTACCAAGTCAAACACTAACCCTGTACCCTACCCTGTACCCTACCAAGTCAGACACAGACCCTGTACCCTACCGAGTCAGACTCTAACCCTGTACCCTACCAAGTCAGACACTAACCCTGTACCCCTCTGAGTCAGACACTAACCCTGTACCCTACCCTGTACCCTACCGGTTCAGACACTAACCCTGTACACTACCGAGTCAGACACTAACCCTGTACCCTACCAAGTCAGGCACTAAACCTGTACCCTACCAAGTCAGGCACTAAACCTGTGCCCTGCCATGTACCCTACCAAGTCAGACACTAACTCTGTACCCTACCAAGTCAGACACTAACCTTGTAGCCTACCAAGTCAGACACTAACCCTGTATCCTACCAAATCAGACAATAACCCTGTACCCTACCAATTCAGACACTAACCCTGTACCCTGCCCTGTACCCTACCAAGTCAGACAATAACCCTGTAGCCTACCAAGTCAGACACTAACCCTATACCCTACCAAGTCAGTGACTAACCCTGTACCCTACCAATTCAGACATGAACCTAGTACCCTGCCCTGTACCCTACCGAGTCAGACACTAACCCTGTACCCTACCAATTCAGACACTAACCCTGTACCCTGCTCTGTACCCTACCAAGTCAGACACTAACCTTGTAGCCTACCAAGTCAGACACTAACCCTGTATCCTACCAATTCAGACATTAACCCTGTACCCTGCCCTTTACCCTACCAAGTCAGGAACTAACCCTGTACCCTACCAAGTCAGGCACAAACCTAGTACCCTACCCTGTACCCTACCAAGTCAGGAACTAACCCTGTACCCTACCAAGTCAGGCACTAACCCTGTACCCTACCAAGTCAAACACTAACCCTGTACCCTACCCTGTACCCTACCAAGTCAGACACAGACCCTGTACCCTACCGAGTCAGACTCTAACCCTGTACCCTACCAAGTCAGAGACTAACCCTGTACCCTACCCTGTACCCTACCGGTTCAGACACTAACCCTGTACACTACCGAGTCAGACACTAACCCTGTACCCTACCAAGTCAGACACTAAACCTGTACCCTACCAAGTCAGGCACTAAACCTGTACCCTACCCTGTACCCTACCAAGTCAGACACTAACCCTGTACCCTTCTGAGTCAGACACTAACCCTGTACCCTACCCTGTACCCTACCGGTTCAGATACTAACCCTGTACCCTACCGAGTCAGACAATAACCCTGTACCCTACCGAGTCAGACACTAACCCTGTACCCTACCCTGTACCCTACCGAGTCACACACTAACCCTGTACACTACCCTGTACCCTAACAAGTCAGACAATAACCCTGTACCCTACCGAGTCAGACACTAACCCTGTACCCTACCGAGTCAGACACTAACCCTGTACCCTACCCTGTACCCTACCGAGTCACACACTAACCCTGTACCCTACCCTGTACCCTAACGAGTCAGACAATAACCCTGTACCCTACCGAGTCAGACACTAACCCTGTACCCTACCGAGTCAGACACTAACCCTCTACTCTACCAAGTCAGACACTAACCCTGTACCCTACCCTGTACCCTACCGAGTCAGACACTAACCCTGTACCCTACCCTGTACCCTACCGATTCAGACACTAACCCTGTACCCTACCGAGTCAGATACTTACCCTGTACCCTACCAAGTCAGACACTAACCCTGTACCCAACCAAGCCAGACACTAACCCTGTACCCTACCCTGTACCCTACCAAGTCAGATACTAACCCTGTACCCTACTGAGTCAGACACTAACCCTGTACCCTACTGAGTCAGACACTAACCCAGAACCCTACCCTGTACCCTACCAAGTCAGACACTAACCCTGTACCCTATCAAGTCAGGCACTAACCCTGTACCCTACCAAGTCGGACACTAACCCTGTACCCTACCCTGTACCCTACCAAGTCAGGCACTAACCCTGTACCCTATCAAGTCAGGCACTAACCCTGTACCCTACCAAGTCAGACACTAACCCTGTACCCTACCCTGTACCCTACCGGTTCAGATACTAACCCTGTACCCTACCGAGTCAGACAATAACCCTGTACCCTACCGAGTCAGACACTAACCCTGTACCCTACCCTGTACCCTACCGAGTCACACACTAACCCTGTACCCTACCCTGTACCCTAACGAGTCAGACAATAACCCTGTACCCTACCGAGTCAGACACTAACCCTGTACCCTGAGTCAGACACTAACCCTGTACCCTACCAAGTCAGACACTAACCCTGTACCCTACCCTGTACCCTACCGAGTCAGACACTAACCCTGTACCCTACCCTGTACCCTACCGATTCAGACACTAACCCTGTACCCTACCAAGTCAGATACTTACCCTGTACCCTACCAAGTCAGACACTAACCCTGTACCCTACCAAGTCAGATACTAACCCTGTACCCAACCAAGCCAGACACTAACCCTGTACCCTACCCTGTACCCTACCAAGTCAGATACTAACCCTGTACCCTACTGAGTCAGACACTAACCCTGTACCCTACTGAGTCAGACACTAACCCAGAACCCTACCCTGTACCCTACCAAGTCAGACACTAACCCTGTACCCTATCAAGTCAGGCACTAACCCTGTACCCTACCAAGTCGGACACTAACCCTGTACCCTACCCTGTACCCTACCAAGTCAGGCACTAACCCTGTACCCTACCAAGTCAGGCACTAACCCTGTACCCTACCAAGTCAGACACTAACCCTGTACCCTACCCTGTACCCTACCGTCAGATACTAACCCTGTACCCTACCCTGTCAGACAAGACACTAACCCTGTACCCTACCAAGTCAGACACTAACCCTGTACCCTACCCAGACACTAACCCTACCCTGTACCCTACCAAGTCAGACACTAACCCTGTACCCTACCCTGTACCCTACCGAGTCAGACACTAACCCTGTACCCTACCCTGTAACCCTACCCTACCAAGTCAGACACTAACCCTGTACCCTACCAAGTCAGACACTAACCCTGTACCCTACCCAGACACTAACCCTGTACCCTACCAAGTCAGACACTAACCCTGTACCCTGTACCCTAACCCTGTACCCTACCGAGTCAGACACTAACCCTGTACCCTACCAAGTCAGACACTGTAACCCTACCCTGTACCCTACCAAGTCAGACACTAACCCTGTACCCTACCAAGTCAGACACTAACCCTGTACCCTACCAAGTCAGACACTAACCCTGTACCCTACCCTGTAACCCTACCAAGTCAGACACTAACCCTGTACCCCAAGTCAGACACTAACCCTGTACCCTACCAAGTCAGACACTAACCCTGTACCCTACCAAGTCAGAAACTAACCCTGTACCCTAAAGTCAGACACTAACCCTGTACCCTACCCTGTACCCTACCAAGTCAGACACTAACCCTGTACCCTACCCTGTACCCTACCAAGTCAGACACTAACCCTGTACCCTACCCTGTACCCTACCCTAAGTCAGGCACTAACCCTGTACCCTACCAAGTCAGACACTAACCCTGTACCCTACCCAGACACTGTACCCTACCAAGTCAGACACTAACCCTGTACCCTACCAAGTCAGACACTAACCCTGTACCCAACCAAGTCAGACCCTGTACCCTACCCTGTACCCTACCAAGTCAGATACTAACCCTGTACCCTACTGAGTCAGACACTAACCCAGTACCCTACCAAGTCAGACACTAACCCTATACCCTACCCTGTAACCTACCGAGTCACACACTAACCCTGTACCCTACCCTGTACCCTACCGAGTCAGACACTAACCCTGTACCCTACCGAGTCAGACACTAACCCTGTACCCTACCAAGTCAGACACTAACCCTGTACCCTACCAAGTCAGACACTAACCCTGTACCCTACCCTGTACCCTACCAAGTCAGACACTAACCCTGTACCCTACCCTGTAGTCAGACACTAACCCTGTACCCTACCAAGTCAGACACTAACCCTGTACCCTACCCTGTACCCTACCAAGTCAGACACTAACCCTGTACCCTAACCAAGCCAGACACTAACCCTGTACCCTGTACCCTACCAAGTCAGATACTAACCCTGTACCCTACTGAAGTCAGACACTAACCCTGTACCCTACCAAGTCAGACACTAACCCAGAACCCTACCCTGTACCCTACCAAGTCAGACACTAACCCTGTACCCTACCAAGTCAGGCACTAACCCTGTACCCTACCAAGTCAGACACTAACCCTGTACCCTACCCTGTACCCTACCAAGTCAGGCACTAACCCTGTACCCTACCAAGTCAGAAGTCCCTAGGTCAGACACTAACCCTGTACCCTACCAAGTCAGACACTAACCCTGTACCCTACCCTGTACCCTACCAAGTCAGGTTACAGATACACTAACCCTGTACCCTACCGAGTCAGACACTAACCCTGTACCCTACCAAGTCAGACACTAACCCTGTACCCTACCCTGTACCCTACCAAGTCAGACACTAACCCTGTACCCTACCCTGTACCCTACCAAGTCAGAAACTAACCCTGTACCCTACCGAGTCAGACACTAACCCTGTACCCTACCCTGTACCCTACCAAGTCAGACACTAACCCTGTACCCTACCCTGTACCCTACCAAGTCAGACACTAACCCTGTACCCTACCCTGTACCCTACCCTACTGATTCAGACACTAACCCTGTACCCTACCCTAGTCAGATACTAACCCTGTACCCTACCAAGTCAGACACTAACCCTGTACCCTACCAAGTCAGACACTAACCCTGTACCCTACCCTGTACCCTACCAAGTCAGATACTAACCCTGTACCCTACCAAGTCAGACACTAACCCTGTACCCTACCAAGTCAGACACTAACCCTGTACCCTACCCTACCAAGTCAGACACTAACCCTGTACCCTATCAAGTCAGGCACTAACCCTGTACCCTACCAAGTCAGACACTAACCCTGTACCCTACCAGTCAGACACTACCCTACCCTGTACCCTACCCTGTACCCTACCAAGTCAGACACTAACCCTGTACCCTACCAAGTCAGACACTAACCCTGTACCCTACCCTGTAACCCTACCAAGTCAGACACTAACCCTGTACCCTACCAAGTCAGACAAACCCTAACCCTGTACCCTACCAAGTCAGACACTAACCCTGTACCCTACCCTGTTCCCTACCACTGAGTCAGACACTAACCCTGTACCCTACCAAGTCAGACACTAACCCTGTACCCTACCCTGTACCCTACCAAGTCAGACACTAACCCTGTACCCAGACACTAACCCTGTACCCTACCAAGTCAGACACTAACCCTGTACCCTACCCTGTACCCTACCAAGTCAGACACTAACCCTGTACCCTACCAAGTCAGACACTAACCCTGTACCCTACCGAGTCAGACACTAACCCTGTACCCTGTCACCCTACCACCCTATCAGACACTAACCCTGTACCCTACCAAGTCAGACACTAACCCTGTACCCAACCAAGTCAGACCCCTGTACCCTACCCTGTACCCTACCAAGTCAGACACTAACCCTGTACCCTACCAAGTCAGACACTAACCCTGTACCCTACCAAGTCAGACACTAACCCTGTACCCTACCCTGTACCCTACCAAGTCAGACACTAACCCTGTACCCTACCGAGTCAGACACTAACCCTGTACCCTACCGTACCCTACCAAGTCAGACACTAACCCTGTACCCTACCAAGTCAGACACTAACCCTGTACCCTACCAAGTCAGACACTAACCCTGTACCCTACAGAGTCAGACACTAACCCTGTACCCTACCACCCCCTGTCAGACACTACCCTGTACCCTACCAAGTCAGACACTAACCCTGTACCCTACCCCCTGTACCCTAACCCTGTCAGACACCCTGTACCCTGTAGACACTAACCCTGTACCCTACCCTGAGTCAGACACTAACCCTGTACCCTACCCTGTACCCTACTGAGTCAGACACTAACCCTGTACCCTACCCTGTACCCTACCGAGTCAGACACTAACCCTGCACCCTACCCTGTACCCTACTGAGTCAGACACTAACCCTGTACCCTACCCTGTACCCTACCGAGTCAGACACTAACCCTGCACCCTACCGTGTGTGTGTCCATCTTTTTGTATCTCAAGAGGAGGACGGTTGTTTCTAGTTGTGTTGAAACTGTCTGTCTGTGTGTTTCTCCAGGTTCTCCAGAACAGACAGGGATGGCTCAGCAGCAACAGACCATCATCAACCAGCAAGCCATCATACTGGTTTGTCTCATTATACTATACTGAACAAAAATATGTAAAGTGTTGGTCCCATGTTTCATGAGCTGAAACAAAAGATCCCAGAAATGTTCCAGACGCACAAAAGCTTCTTTCTCCCAAATTTTGTCCCCAAATTCGTTTACATCCCTGTTAGTGAGCATTTCTCTTTCGTCAAGATAATCCATCCACCTGACAGGTGTGGCATGTCAAGAAGCTGGTGAAACAGTATGGTCATTACACAGGTGCACCTTGTGCTGGGGACAATAAAAGGCCACTCTAAAATGTGCAGTTTTGTCACACAACACAATGCCACAGATGTCTCAAGTCATGAAGGATGGTGCAATTGGCATGCTGATTGCAGGAATGCGCAACAGAGGTGTTGCCCAAAATGTGAACGTTCTTTTCTCTACCATAAGCCGCCTCCAACGACATTTCAGAGAATTAGTCAGTACGTCCAATCGCCCTCACAGCCGCAGACCACGTGTAACCACGACCTCCATATCCGACTTCTTCACCTGCGGGATTGTCTGAGGAGGGAGAGGGTGGGGGAGGTGCTGAGGAGTATTTCTGTCTGTGATAAAGCCCGTTTTCTGGGGGAAAACTCATTCTGATTAGCAGGACCTGGCTCCCAAGTGGGTGGGCCTATGCCCTCCCAGGTTTACCCATGGCTGTGCCCCTGCCCAAATCCATAGATTATGGCCTAATGGATGTCTTTCAATTGACTGTTTCCTTCTATGAACTGTGACTCAGTCAATTGATTGTTTCCTTCTATGAACTGTAACTCAGTCAAATGACTGTTTCCTTCTATGATGTAACTCAGTCAAATCTTTGAAATTGTTGCATTTTATTTTAGTTCAGTATAAAAACTATCAATTCAAAATCAAATTTTATTTGTCACATGCGCCGAATAGAACAATTGTAGGCTCTTACAGTGAAAGTCTTTTTCTAAATTAAACTGAAGTAAAAATGTAAAAAATAAAAAAATAAAAAAATGTAAAGTAAGAAAATAACAAATAATGAATAAATCAAAAATACATATATAAAAATAATAATAATAATTAAGGAGCAATAATGAAATAACAGTAGCGAGGCTATATAAAGGGGGTCAATGTGCGGGGGCACCGGTTAGTCGAGGTAACAAGGTAAAGTGACAATGCATGGAGAATAAACAGCAGCCGAATGTGGAGGGTGGTTTGGGACAATGCAAATAGTCCGGGTAGCCATTTGATCAACTGCTCAGGATTCTTATGGAGTAGAAGCTGTTAAGAAGCCTTTTGGACCTAGACTTGGTCACTCCGGTACAGCTTGCCGTGCGGTAGCAGAGAGAACAGTCTATGACTGGGGTGGCTGGAGCCCTTGGCAATTTTTAGGGCCTTCCTCTGACACCGCCTGGTATAGAGGTCCTGGATGGCAGGAAGCTTGGCCCCAGGGATGTACTGGGCCGTACGCACTACCCTCTGTAGTGCCTTGCGGTCGGAGGCCGAGCAGTTGCCATATCGGGTGGTGATGCAACCCGTCAGGATGCTCTCAATGGTGCAGCTGTAGAACTTTTTGAGGATCTGAGGACCAAATCTTTTCAGTCTCCTGAAGGGGAATAGGCTTTTTGAAGATCTGAGGACCAAATCTTTTCAGTCTCCTGAAGGAGAAAAGGCTTTTTGAGGATCTGAGGTCCAAATCTTTTCAGTCTCCTGAGGGGAAAAGGCTTTTTGAAGATCTGAGGACCAAATCTTTTCAGTCTCCTGAGGGGAATAGGCTTTTTGAGGATCTGAGGATCAAATCTTTCCAGTCTCCTGAGGGGAATAGGCTTTTTGAAGATCTGACGACCAAATCTTTTCAGTCTCCTGAGGGGAAAAGGCTTTTTGAAGATCTGAGGACCAAATCTTTTCAGTCTCCTGAGGGGAAAAGGCTTTTTGAGGATCTGAGGATCAAATCTTTCCAGTCTCCTGAGGGGAATAGGCTTTTTGAAGATCTGACGACCAAATCTTTTCAGTCTCCTGAGGGGAATAGGCTTTTTGAAGATCTGAGGACCAAATCTTTTCAGTCTCCTGAGGGGAAAGGCTTTTTGAGGATCTGAGGACCAAATCTTTTCAGTCTCCTGAGGGGAATAGGCTTTTTGAGGATCTGAGGACCAAATCTTTTCAGTCTCCTGAGGGAATAGGCTTTGTCGTGTCCTTTCACCACTGTCTTGATGTGCTTGGAACATGTTCGTTTTTTGGACACCAAGGAACTTGAAGCTCTCCATCTGCTCCACTACATACAGCCCCGTGGATGAGAATGGGGACGTGCTCAGTCCTCCTTTTCCTGTAGTCCACAATCAACTCCTTTGTCTTGATCACGTCGAGGGAGAGGTTTCTATCCTGGCACCACACGGTCAGGTCTCTGACCTCCTCCCTATAGGCTGTCTCATCGTTGTCGGTGATCAGGCCTACCACTGTCATCAAACTGATGGTGTTGGAGTCATCGGCCGTGCAGTCAAACTTAATGAAAACTGGTGTTGGCCCCCAAGGTGGAACAAACTCCCTCACGACGCCAGGACAGCTGGTCAATCACCACCTTCCGGAGACACCTGCAGTCATGGGTGAACAGATTTAGATGCAAGTGGCTGTTCCACTGGTTGTCAGGTGTAGGGGAAATGACTTAAATGTAAATGTAAAATGTAAATGAGTACAGGAGGGGACTGAGCATGCACCACTGAGGGACTCCTGTGTTTAGGATCAGCGTGGCAGATGTGTTGTTACCTACCCTTACCACCTGGGGGCGGCCCGTCAGGAAGTCCAGGATCCAGTTGCAGAGGGAGTTGTTTAGTCCCAGGTTCTTTAGCTTAGTGATGAGCTTTGAGGGCACTATGGTGTAGAACGCTGAGCTGTAGTCAATGAATAGCATTCACACATAGGTGTTCCTTTTGTCCAGGTGGGAAAGGGCAGTGTGGAGTGCAATAGAGATAGCATCATCTGTGGATCTGTTAGGGCGGTATGCAAATTGGAGTGGGTCTAGGGTATCTGGGATGATGGCGTTGATGTGAGCCATGACCAGCCTTTCTAAGCACTTCATGGCTACAGACATGAGTGCTATGGGTCGTTAGTCATTTAGGCAGGTTACCTTAGTGTTCTTGGGCACAGGGACTATGGTGGTCTGTTTAAAACATGTTGTTGTTACAGACTCGGTCAGGGACAGGTTGAAAATGTCAGTGAAGACATTGGTCAGCGCATGCTCGGAGTACACGTCCTGATAATCCGTCTGGCCCTGTGGCCTTGTGAATGTTGACCTGTTTCACGGTCTCACTCACATCGGCTACGGAGAGCGTGAGATCACATAGTCAGTCATCCAGAACAGCTGATGCTCTCATGCATGCTTCAGTGTTGATTGCCTCGAAGCGAGCATAGAAGTTATTTCTCTCGTTTGGTGTCACTGGGCAGCTCTTGGCTGTGCTTCCCTTTGTAGTCCGTAAAAGTTTGCAAGCCCTGCCACAGCCGACGAGTGTCGGATCCGGTATTGTACGATTCAGCTTATGTACTATAAACTGCTATAATCATACTGTAATCTACTATAATGCTCTGTAGTAATGATATAATACTACTGTAATACTACTATAATACTGCTATAATAGTGTAATACTACTATAAACATGCTACAGAACTTCTATAATACTAATGTAATACTACTATAATACTGTAATCCTACTGTAATCCTACTGTAATACTGCTACAGTACTTCTATAATACTACTGTAATACTGTAATACTGCCACCATACTTCTATAAAACTACTATAATAATGCTATAATACTGTAATCCTACTGTAATACTACTGTAATACTACTATAATACTTCTATAATACTGTAATCCTACTGTAATACTACTGTAATACTACTATAATACTGCTATAATAATGTAATCCTACTGTAATACTACTGTAATCCTACTGTAATACTGCCACCATACTTCTATAAAACTACTATAATACTGCTATAATACTGTAATCCTACTGTAATACTACTGTAATACTACTGTAATACTACTATAATACTGCTATAATAATGTAATCCTACTGTAATCCTACTGTAATACTACCGTAATACTACTGTGTTCCTGTTTTTTCAGGCGCAGCAGATGACCATGCAGGACATGGCTATGATACTGTAATACTACTGTAATACTACTGTAATCCTACTGTAATACTGCTGTAATACTACTGTAATACTACTGTGTTCCTGTTTTTTCAGGCGCAGCAGATGACCATGCAGGCCATGGCTATCCAGCAGCAGATGTTGTCTTCCCTCGCCCCCCAGGCCCCTCCCACACAACCACCCCCCCGCACCTCCAGCCATGTGAGGACACACACTGACACACAAACACACACACTGACACACACACACACATTTTAAATACTCAATTTGAATCCACAAATTAAAATACAAGAAGGATTCAAACATATTCAAACATATTCAAACATAAACATGACCATACCAGCTGAAACAGAGCAGTACCTTCTCCAGACAGCTAGACTGACCATACCAGCTGAAACAGAGCAGTACCTTCTCCATACAGCTAGACTGACCATACCAGCTGAAACAGAGCAGTACCTTCTCCATACAGCTAGACTGACCATACCAGCTGAAACAGAGCAGTACCTTCTCCATACAGCTAGACTGACCATACCAGCTGAAACAGAGCAGTACCTCCTCCAGACAGCTAGACTGACCATACCAGCTGAAACAGAGCAGTACCTTCTCCATACAGCTAGACTGACCATACCAGCTGAAACAGAGCAGTACCTTCTCCTCCATACAGCTAGACTGACCATACCAGCTGAAACAGAGCAGTACCTTCTCCTCCATACAGCTAGACTGACCATACCAGCTGAAACAGAGCAGTACCTTCTTCTCCAGACAGCTAGACTGACCATACCAGCTGAAACAGAGCAGTATCTTCTCCTCCAGACAGCTAGACTGACCATACCAGCTGAAACAGAGCAGTACCTTCTCCTCCAGACAGCTAGACTGACCATACCAGCTGAAACAGAGCAGTACCTTCTCCTCCAGACAGCTAGACTGACCATACCAGCTGAAACAGAGCAGTACCTTCTCCTCCATACAGCTAGACTGACCATACCAGCTGAAACAGAGCAGTACCTCCTCCATACAGCTAGACTGACCATACCAGCTGAAACAGAGCAGTACCTTCTCCAGACAGCTAGACTGACCATACCAGCTGAAACAGAGCAGTACCTTCTCCTCCATACAGCTAGACTGACCATAACAGCTGAAACAGAGCAGTACCTTCTCCATACAGCTAGACTGACCATACCAGCTGAAACAGAGCAGTACCTTCTCCATACAGCTAGACTGACCATACCAGCTGAAACAGAGCAGTACCTTCTCCTCCAGACAGCTAGACTGACCATACCAGCTGAAACAGAGCAGTACCTTCTCCTCCAGACAGCTAGACTGACCATACCAGCTGAAACAGAGCAGTACCTTCTCCTCCAGACAGCTAGACTGACCATACCAGCTGAAACAGAGCAGTACCTTCTCCTCCAGACAGCTAGACTGACCATACCAGCTGAAACAGAGCAGTACCTTCTTCTCCAGACAGCTAGACTGACCATACCAGCTGAAACAGAGCAGTACCTTCTCCTCCATACAGCTAGACTGACCATACCAGCTGAAACAGAGCAGTACCTTCTCCTCCATACAGCTAGACTGACCATACCAGCTGAAACAGAGCAGTACCTTCTTCTCCAGACAGCTAGACTGACCATACCAGCTGAAACAGAGCAGTACCTTCTCCTCCAGACAGCTAGACTGACCATACCAGCTGAAACAGAGCAGTACCTTCTTCTCCAGACAGCTAGACTGACCATACCAGCTGAAACAGAGCAGTACCTTCTCCTCCAGACAGCTAGACTGACCATACCAGCTGAAACAGAGCAGTACCTCCTCCATACAGCTAGACTGACCATACCAGCTGAAACAGAGCAGTACCTTCTTCTCCAGACAGCTAGACTGACCATACCAGCTGAAACAGAGCAGTACCTTCTCCTCCAGACAGCTAGACTGACCATACCAGCTGAAACAGAGCAGTACCTCCTCCATACAGCTAGACTGACCATACCAGCTGAAACAGAGCAGTACCTTCTCCATACAGCTAGACTGACCATACCAGCTGAAACAGAGCAGTACCTTCTTCTCCAGACAGCTCTAGACTGACCATACCAGCTGAAACATAGCAGTACCTTCTTCTCCAGACAGCTAGACTGACCATACCAGCTGAAACAGAGCAGTACCTTCTTCTCCAGACAGCTAGACTGACCATACCAGCTGAAACAGAGCAGTACCTTCTCCTCCATACAGCTAGACTGACCATACCAGCTGAAACAGAGCAGTACCTTCTTCTCCAGACAGCTAGACTGACCATACCAGCTGAAACAGAGCAGTACCTTCTCCTCCAGACAGCTAGACTGACCATACCAGCTGAAACAGAGCAGTACCTTCTCCTCCAGACAGCTAGACTGACCATACCAGCTGAAACAGAGCAGTACCTTCTCCATACAGCTAGACTGACCATACCAGCTGAAACAGAGCAGTACCTCCTCCATACAGCTAGACTGACCATACCAGCTGAAACAGAGCAGTACCTTCTCCATACAGCTAGACTGACCATACCAGCTGAAACAGAGCAGTACCTTCTCCAGACAGCTAGACTGACCATACCAGCTGAAACAGAGCAGTACCTTCTCCTCCATACAGCTAGACTGACCATACCAGCTGAAACAGAGCAGTACCTTCTCCAGACAGCTAGACTGACCATACCAGCTGAAACAGAGCAGTACCTTCTCCTCCATACAGCTAGACTGACCATACCAGCTGAAACAGAACAGTACCTTCTCCATACAGCTAGACTGACCATACCAGCTGAAACAGAGCAGTACCTTCTCCTCCATACAGCTAGACTGACCATAACAGCTGAAACAGAGCAGTACCTTCTCCTCCATACAGCTAGACTGACCATACCAGCTGAAACAGAGCAGTACCTTCTCCATACAGCTAGACTGACCATACCAGCTGAAACAGAGCAGTACCTTCTCCATACAGCTAGACTGACCATACCAGCTGAAACAGAGCAGTACCTTCTCCATACAGCTAGACTGACCATACCAGCTGAAACAGAGCAGTACCTTCTCCATACAGCTAGACTGACCATACCAGCTGAAACAGAGCAGTACCTTCTCCATACAGCTAGACTGACCATACCAGCTGAAACAGAGCAGTACCTTCTCCATACAGCTAGACTGACCATACCAGCTGAAACAGAGCAGTACCTTCTCCATACAGCTAGACTGACCATACCAGCTGAAACAGAGCAGTACCTTCTCCATACAGCTAGACTGACCATACCAGCTGAAACAGAGCAGTACCTTCTCCATACAGCTAGACTGACCATACCAGCTGAAACAGAGCAGTACCTTCTCCAGACAGCTAGACTGACCATACCAGCTGAAACAGAGCAGTACCTTCTCCTCCATACAGCTAGACTGACCATACCAGCTGAAACAGAACAGTACCTTCTCCATACAGCTAGACTGACCATACCAGCTGAAACAGAGCAGTACCTTCTCCTCCAGACAGCTAGACTGACCATACCAGCTGAAACAGAGCAGTACCTTCTCCTCCAGACAGCTAGACTGACCATACCAGCTGAAACAGAGCAGTACCTTCTCCTCCAGACAGCTAGACTGACCATACCAGCTGAAACAGAGCAGTACCTTCTTCTCCAGACAGCTAGACTGACCATACCAGCTGAAACAGAGCAGTACCTTCTCCTCCATACAGCTAGACTGACCATACCAGCTGAAACAGAGCAGTACCTTCTCCTCCATACAGCTAGACTGACCATACCAGCTGAAACAGAGCAGTACCTTCTTCTCCAGACAGCTAGACTGACCATACCAGCTGAAACAGAGCAGTACCTTCTCCTCCAGACAGCTAGACTGACCATACCAGCTGAAACAGAGCAGTACCTTCTTCTCCAGACAGCTAGACTGACCATACCAGCTGAAACAGAGCAGTACCTTCTCCTCCAGACAGCTAGACTGACCATACCAGCTGAAACAGAGCAGTACCTCTCCTCCATACAGCTAGACTGACCATACCAGCTGAAACAGAGCAGTACCTTCTTCTCCAGACAGCTAGACTGACCATACCAGCTGAAACAGAGCAGTACCTTCTCCTCCAGACAGCTAGACTGACCATACCAGCTGAAACAGAGCAGTACCTCCTCCATACAGCTAGACTGACCATACCAGCTGAAACAGAGCAGTACCTTCTCCATACAGCTAGACTGACCATACCAGCTGAAACAGAGCAGTACCTTCTTCTCCAGACAGCTCTAGACTGACCATACCAGCTGAAACATAGCAGTACCTTCTTCTCCAGACAGCTAGACTGACCATACCAGCTGAAACAGAGCAGTACCTTCTTCTCCAGACAGCTAGACTGACCATACCAGCTGAAACAGAGCAGTACCTTCTCCTCCATACAGCTAGACTGACCATACCAGCTGAAACAGAGCAGTACCTTCTCCTCCAGACAGCTAGACTGACCATACCAGCTGAAACAGAGCAGTACCTTCTCCTCCAGACAGCTAGACTGACCATACCAGCTGAAACAGAGCAGTACCTTCTCTCCAGACAGCTAGACTGACCATACCAGCTGAAACAGAGCAGTACCTTCTCCATACAGCTAGACTGACCATACCAGCTGAAACAGAGCAGTACCTCCTCCATACAGCTAGACTGACCATACCAGCTGAAACAGAGCAGTACCTTCTCCATACAGCTAGACTGACCATACCAGCTGAAACAGAGCAGTACCTTCTCCAGACAGCTAGACTGACCATACCAGCTGAAACAGAGCAGTACCTTCTCCTCCATACAGCTAGACTGACCATACCAGCTGAAACAGAGCAGTACCTTCTCCAGACAGCTAGACTGACCATACCAGCTGAAACAGAGCAGTACCTTCTCCTCCATACAGCTAGACTGACCATACCAGCTGAAACAGAACAGTACCTTCTCCATACAGCTAGACTGACCATACCAGCTGAAACAGAGCAGTACCTTCTCCTCCATACAGCTAGACTGACCATAACAGCTGAAACAGAGCAGTACCTTCTCCTCCATACAGCTAGACTGACCATACCAGCTGAAACAGAGCAGTACCTTCTCCATACAGCTAGACTGACCATACCAGCTGAAACAGAGCAGTACCTTCTCCATACAGCTAGACTGACCATACCAGCTGAAACAGAGCAGTACCTTCTCCATACAGCTAGACTGACCATACCAGCTGAAACAGAGCAGTACCTTTCTCCATACAGCTAGACTGACCATACCAGCTGAAACAGAGCAGTACCTTCTCCATACAGCTAGACTGACCATACCAGCTGAAACAGAGCAGTACCTTCTCCATACAGCTAGACTGACCATACCAGCTGAAACAGAGCAGTACCTTCTCCATACAGCTAGACTGACCATACCAGCTGAAACAGAGCAGTACCTTCTCCATACAGCTAGACTGACCATACCAGCTGAAACAGAGCAGTACCTTCTCCATACAGCTAGACTGACCATACCAGCTGAAACAGAGCAGTACCTTCTCCAGACAGCTAGACTGACCATACCAGCTGAAACAGAGCAGTACCTTCTCCTCCATACAGCTAGACTGACCATACCAGCTGAAACAGAACAGTACCTTCTCCATACAGCTAGACTGACCATACCAGCTGAAACAGAGCAGTACCTTCTCCTCCAGACAGCTAGACTGACCATACCAGCTGAAACAGAGCAGTACCTTCTCCTCCAGACAGCTAGACTGACCATACCAGCTGAAACAGAGCAGTACCTTCTCCTCCAGACAGCTAGACTGACCATACCAGCTGAAACAGAGCAGTACCTTCTTCTCCAGACAGCTAGACTGACCATACCAGCTGAAACAGAGCAGTACCTTCTCCTCCATACAGCTAGACTGACCATACCAGCTGAAACAGAGCAGTACCTTCTCCTCCATACAGCTAGACTGACCATACCAGCTGAAACAGAGCAGTACCTTCTTCTCCAGACAGCTAGACTGACCATACCAGCTGAAACAGAGCAGTACCTTCTCCTCCAGACAGCTAGACTGACCATACCAGCTGAAACAGAGCAGTACCTTCTTCTCCAGACAGCTAGACTGACCATACCAGCTGAAACAGAGCAGTACCTTCTCCTCCAGACAGCTAGACTGACCATACCAGCTGAAACAGAGCAGTACCTCCCCATACAGCTAGACTGACCATACCAGCTGAAACAGAGCAGTACCTTCTTCTCCAGACAGCTAGACTGACCATACCAGCTGAAACAGAGCAGTACCTTCTCCAGACAGCTAGACTGACCATACCAGCTGAAACAGAGCAGTACCTCCTCCATACAGCTAGACTGACCATACCAGCTGAAACAGAGCAGTACCTTCTCCATACAGCTAGACTGACCATACCAGCTGAAACAGAGCAGTACCTTCTTCTCCAGACAGCTCTAGACTGACCATACCAGCTGAAACATAGCAGTACCTTCTTCTCCAGACAGCTAGACTGACCATACCAGCTGAAACAGAGCAGTACCTTCTTCTCCAGACAGCTAGACTGACCATACCAGCTGAAACAGAGCAGTACCTTCTCCTCCATACAGCTAGACTGACCATACCAGCTGAAACAGAGCAGTACCTTCTTCTCCAGACAGCTAGACTGACCATACCAGCTGAAACAGAGCAGTACCTTCTCTCCAGACAGCTAGACTGACCATACCAGCTGAAACAGAGCAGTACCTTCTCCTCCAGACAGCTAGACTGACCATACCAGCTGAAACAGAGCAGTACCTTTCCATACAGCTAGACTGACCATACCAGCTGAAACAGAGCAGTACCTCCTCCATACAGCTAGACTGACCATACCAGCTGAAACAGAGCAGTACCTTCTCCATACAGCTAGACTGACCATACCAGCTGAAACAGAGCAGTACCTTCTCCATACAGCTAGACTGACCATACCAGCTGAAACAGAGCAGTACCTCCTCCATACAGCTAGACTGACCATACCAGCTGAAACAGAGCAGTACCTTCTCCATACAGCTAGACTGACCATACCAGCTGAAACAGAGCAGTACCTTCTCCATACAGCTAGACTGACCATACCAGCTGAAACAGAGCAGTACCTCTCCATACAGCTAGACTGACCATACCAGCTGAAACAGAGCAGTACCTTCTCCATACAGCTAGACTGACCATACCAGCTGAAACAGAGCAGTACCTTCTCCATACAGCTAGACTGACCATACCAGCTGAAACAGAGCAGTACCTTCTCCAGACAGCTAGACTGACCATACCAGCTGAAACAGAGCAGTACCTTCTCCTCCATACAGCTAGACTGACCATACCAGCTGAAACAGAACAGTACCTTCTCCATTCAGCTAGACTGACCATACCAGCTGAAACAGAGCAGTATCTTCTCCTCCATACAGCTAGACTGACCATAACAGCTGAAACAGAGCAGTACCTTTCCTCCATACAGCTAGACTGGACCATACCAGCTGAAACAGAGCAGTACCTTCTCCATACAGCTAGACTGACCATACCAGCTGAAACAGAGCAGTACCTTCTCCAGACAGCTAGACTGACCATACCAGCTGAAACAGAGCAGTACCTTCTCCTCCATACAGCTAGACTGACCATACCAGCTGAAACAGAACAGTACCTTCTCCATACAGCCAGACTGACCATACCAGCTGAAACAGAGCAGTACCTTCTCTCCATACAGCTAGACTGACCATACCAGCTGAAACAGAGCAGTACCTTCTCCTCCATACAGCTAGACTGACCATACCAGCTGAAACAGAGCAGTACCTTCTCCATACAGCTAGACTGACCATACCAGCTGAAACAGAGCAGTAGCTTCTCCATACAGCTAGACTGACCATACCAGCTGAAACAGAGCAGTACCTTCTCCTCCAAACAGCTAGACTGACCATACCAGCTGAAACAGAGCAGTATCTTCTCCTCCATACAGCTAGACTGACTATACCAGCTGAAACAGAGCAGTACCTTCTCCATACAGCTAGACTGACCATACCAGCTGAAACAGAGCAGTACCTTCTCCAGACAGCTAGACTGACCATAACAGCTGAAACAGAGCAGTACCTTCTCCATACAGCTAGACTGACCATACCAGCTGAAACAGAGCAGTACCTTCTCCATACAGCTAGACTGACCATACCAGCTGAAACAGAGCAGTACCTTCTCCATACAGCTAGACTGACCATACCAGCTGAAACAGAGCAGTACCTTCTCCAGACAGCTAGACTGACCATACCAGCTGAAACAGAGCAGTAGCTTCTCCATACAGCTAGACTGACCATACCAGCTGAAACAGAGCAGTACCTTCTCCATACAGCTAGACTGACCATACCAGCTGAAACAGAGCAGTACCTTCTCCAGACAGCTAGACTGACCATACCAGCTGAAACAGAGCAGTACCTTCTCCATACAGCTAGACTGACCATACCAGCTGAAACAGAGCAGTACCTTCTCCATACAGCTAGACTGACCATACCAGCTGAAACAGAGCAGTACCTTCTCCATACAGCTAGACTGACCATACCAGCTGAAACAGAGCAGTACCTTCTCCTCCATACAGCTAGACTGACCATACCAGCTGAAACAGAGCAGTACCTTCTCCTCCATACAGCTAGACTGACCATACCAGCTGATACAGAGCAGTACCTTCTCCATACAGGGTTAGGGGTTAGGGGTTAGGGTTAGGGGTTAGGGTTAGGGTTAGGGGTTAGGGGTTAGGGTTAGGGGTTAGGGTTAGGGGTTAGGGGTTAGGGTTAGGGGTTAGGGTTAGGGTTAGGGGTTAGGGTTAGGGGTTAGGGTTAGGGTTAGGTGTTAGGGGTTAGGGGTTAGGGTTAGGGGTTAGGGTTAGTGTGTTATTGACTGTATGTTGGTTTATTCCATGGGTTAGGGTTAGGGGTTAGGGGTTAGTGTGTTATTGACGGTACGTTGGTTTATTCCATGTGTAACTCTGTGTTGTTTCTGTCTCACTGCTTTGCTTTATGTTGGCCAGGTCGCAATTATAAATGAAAACTTGTTCTCAACTGGGCCTACCTGGTTAAATAAAGGTGTTCTCAACTGGGCCTACCTGGTTAAATAAAGGTGTTCTCAACTGGGCCTACCTGGTTAAATAAAGGTGTTCTCAACTGGGCCTACCTGGTTAAATAAAGGTGAAATAAAAAATGAAAACATCAACCCTGTCACTCTCTTTATCTCGTTCCAGACTGAAGAAGCTCCAGAGAGCCCTTACCAGGCCAGCCTGAACCCCGCCCAGCACCACCCCTCCTCCAGGAAACACAGTAGGTCAATAAAATCATTAAAAATCCTACAATGTGATTTTCTGGAATTATTTTTCTCACTTTGTCTATCATAGTTCTAAAAATCCAGAAAATCACATTGTAGGATTTTTAATGAATTTATTTGCAAATTATGGTGGAAAATAAGTATTTGGTCAGTAACAAAAGTTTATCTCAATACTTTGTTATACACCCTTTGTTGGCAATGACAGAGGTCAAACGTTTTCTGTATGTCTTCACACTGTTTTCACACACTGTTGCTGGTATTTTGGCCCATTCCTCCATGCAGATCTCCTCTAGAGCAGTGATGTTTTGGGGCTGTTGCTGGGCAACACGGACTTTCAACTCCCTCCAAAGATTTTCTATGGGGTTGAGATCTGGAGACTGGCTAGGGCACCCCAGGACCTTGACATGCTTCTTACGAAGCCACTCCTTCGTTGCCCGGGCGGTGTGTTTGGGATCATTGTCATTCTGAAAGACCCAGCCATGTTTCATCTTCAATGCCCTTGCTGATGGTAGAGCTTTGTTACTTTGGTCCCAGCTCTCTGCAGATCATACACTAGGTCCCCCTGTGGTTCTGGGATTTTTGCTCACGGTTCTTGTGATAATTTTGACCACGGGGTGAGAGTCTTTGCGTGGCCCAGATCGAGGGAGATTATCAGTGGTCTTGTATGTCTTCCATTTCCTAATAATTGCTCCCACAGTTGATTTCTTCAAACCAAGCTGCTTACCTATTGCAGATTCAGTCTTCCCAGCCTGGTGCAGGTCTACAATTTTGTTTCTGGTGTCCTTTGACAGCTCTTTGGTCTTATTATGATGGAGTTTGGGAGGTGACTGTTTGAGGTTGTGGACAGGTGTCTTTTATACTGATAACAAGTTCAAACAGGTGCCATTAATACAGGTAACGAGTGGAGGACAGAGGAGCCTCTTAAAGAAGAAGTTACAGGTCTGTGAGAGCCAGAAATCTTGCTTGTTTGTAGGTGAACAAATACTTATTTTCCACCATAATTTGCAAATAAATTCATTAAAAATCCTACAATGATCTTCTGGAATTTTTTTCTCATTATGTCTGTCATAGTTGAAGTGTACCTATGATGAAACTTACAGGCCTCTCATCTTTTTAAGTGGGAGAACTTGCACAATTGGTGGCTGCTATTTTTTGCCCCACTGTACCAAATCATTACAGCAGTATGTACCGGTATGTTAGTTAGCTACCTAACGTTAGTTGCTACCAATACATCAAACCTGCCAGTATATTAACTATATGCTATCTAACTAACTACCTAACTACGTGTTCGTACATTGCGTTTCGCTCTCAAAACGGACACTGGACACTCTGATTGATCCGAGAGTTCTGACCTCACAACGGCAGTCAAAAGCACCCGAGCTAACTGGCTAACGTTGGCTAGCTACTTCAGACACATAATGAGAGAACAGCCCGACTCTGACCATGTTACTCTCCCGAGCAGAGCTGGTTGGGCTGTTTTCGTGTTATCCAGAGTGTTGGTGAATGTAACTGTTGGCCTCCATTTAATGACGCTTTCTTTGAGGATGTTTACTGACCCCGGCTCGTGTTCAACAGGTTTTGAGCGATTGTAAATTCGTCAGTTATTCCTGGGCACACAGACGAGGTCTGGCACACAGACGAGAGTCCTCTGAATTCGTCAGTTATTCTGCGCTCTCTGCCACTGGACGAGAGTCCTCTGAAATCGTCAGTTGTATTCTGCGCTCTCTGGCACACAGACGGGAGTCCTCTGAATTCGTCAGTTATTCTGCGCTCTCTGGCACACAGACTGAGAGTCCTCTGGTCAATCTGTTGACTATAGCTCTCTGGCACACAGACGAGAGTCCTCTGGTCGTCAGTTATTCTGCGCTCTCTGGCACAGACGAGAGTCCTCTGAAATCGTCAGTTATTCTGCGCTCTCTGGCAC
>NW_026286457.1:0-5606 GCF_023373465.1 Oncorhynchus keta | reverse complement strand
GAAGATGGTTATGATACCTGGCATCGGAGGAGAAGGGACAGGCTGGCAGAGAAGATGGTTATGATACCTGGCACGGAGGAGAAGGACAGGCTGGCGGAGAAGATGGTTATGATACCTGGCATCGGAGGAGAAGGGATAGGCTGGCGGAGAAGATGGCACATTTCCTCCATAAGCTCCTCTGCTGGGTTAGATACCTGGCATCGGAGGAGAAGGGACAGGCTGGCGGAGAAGATGGTTACGATACCTGGCATCGGAGGAGAAGGGATAGGCTGGCAAAAGATGGCAACTTCATAAGCAACACTGGCAGATGGTTATGATACCTGGCATCGGAGGAGAAGGGACAGGCTGGCGGAGAAGATGGTTATGATACCTGGCATCGGAGGAGAAGGAATAGGCTGGCAGAAGATGCACATTTCAGCTCCACTAGATACCTGGCATCTGGAGGAGAAGGGATAGGCTGGCGGAGAAGATGGTTATGATACCTGGCATCGGAGGAGAAGGGACAGGCTGGCGGAGAAGATGGTTACGATACCTGGCATCGGAGGAGAAGGGATAGGCTGGCGGAGAAGATGGTTATGATACCTGGCATCGGAGGAGAAGGGACAGGCTGGCGGAGAAGATGGTTATGATACCTGGCATCGGAGGAGAAGGGATAGGCTGGCGGAGAAGATGGTTATGATACCTGGCATCGGAGGAGAAGGGACAGGCTGGCGGAGAAGATGGTTATGATACCTGGCATCGGAGGAGAAGGGACAGGCTGGCGGAGAAGATGGTTATGATACCTGGCATCGGAGGAGAAGGGACAGGCTGGCGGAGAAGATGGTTATGATACCTGGCATCGGAGGAGAAGGGACAGGCTGGCGGAGAAGATGGTTACGATACCTGGCATCGGAGGAGAAGGGATAGGCTGGCAGAGAAGATGGTTACGATACCTGGCATCGGAGGAGTAGGGATAGGCTGGCGGAGAAGATGGTTATGATACCTGGCATCGGAGGAGAAGGGATAGGCTGGCAGAGAAGATGGTTACGATACCTGGCATCGGAGGAGAAGGGACAGGCTGGCGGAGAAGATGGTTACGATACCTGGCATCGGAGGAGAAGGGATAGGCTGGCGGAGAAGATGGTTATGATACCTGGCATCGGAGGAGAAGGGATAGGCTGGCGGAGAAGATGGTTACGATACCATGGCATCGGAGGAGAAGGGATAGGCTGGCGGAGAAGATGGTTATGATACCTGGCATCGGAGGAGAAGGGATAGGCTGGCAGAAGATGGCACATTTGCTCCATAAGCTCCTCTTGCTGGGTTATGATACCTGGCATCGGAGGAGAAGGATAGGCTGAGCGGAGAAGATGGTTATGATACCTGGCATCGGAGGAAAAGGGATAGGCTGGCGGAGAAGATGGTTCGCGATACCTGGCATGGAGGAGTAGGGATAGGCTGGCGGAGAAGATGGTTACGATACCTGGCATCGGAGGAGAAGGGATAGGCTGGCGGGAAGATGGTTATGATACCTGGCATCGGAGGTAGGGATAGGCTGGCGGAGAAGATGGTTTACGATACCTGGCATCGGAGGAGAAGGGATAGGCTGGCGGAGAGATGGTTCTGATTACCTGGCATCGGAGGAGAAGGGATAGGCTGGCGAAGAAGATGGTTATGATACCTGGCATCGGAGGAGAAGGGATAGGCTGGCAGAGAAGATGGTTCTGATACCTGGCATCGGAGGAGAAGGGATAGGCTGGCGGAGAAGATGGTTATGATACCTGGCATCGGAGGAAGTAGGGATAGGCTGGCGGAGAAGATGGTTATGATACCTGGCATCGGAGGAGAAGGGATAGGCTGGCGGAGAAGATGGTTATGATACCTGGCATCGGAGGAGAAGGGATAGGCTGGCGGAGAAGATGGTTATGATACCTGGCATCGGAGGAGAAGGGATAGGCTGGCGGAGAAGATGGTTATGATACCTGGCATCGGAGGAGAAGGGATAGGCTGGCGGAGAAGATGGTTATGATACCTGGCATCGGAGGAGTAGGGATAGGCTGGCGGAGAAGATGGTTATGATACCTGGCATCAGAGGAGAAGGGACAGGCTGGCGGAGAAGATGGTTCTGATACCTGGCATCGGAGGAGAAGGGATAGGCTGGCGGAGAAGATGGCACATTTCCTCCATAAGCTCCTCTTGCTGGGTTATGATACCTGGCATCGGAGGAGAAGGGATAGGCTGGCGAAGAAGATTGCATATTTCCTCCCATAAACTCCTCTTGCTGGGTTACGATACCTGGCATCGGAGGAGAAGGGACAGGCTGGCGGAGAGATGGTTATGATACCTGGCATCGGAGGAGAAGGGATAGGCTGGCAGAAGATGGCACATTTCCTCCATAAGCTCCTCTTGCTGGGTTATGATACCTGGCATCGGAGGAGAAGGGATAGGCTGGCAGAGAAGATGGCACATTTCCTCCATAAGCTCCTCTTGCTGGGTTATGATACCTGGCATCGGAGGTAAGGGACAGGCTGGCAGAAGATGGCACATTTCCTCCATAAGCTCCTCTTGCTGGGTTATGATACACCTGGCATGGAGGAGAAGGGACAGAGAAGATGGCACATTTCTCCATGAGCTCCTCTTGCTGGGTTATGATACCTGGCATCGGAGGAGTAAGGGACAGGCTGGCAGAGAAGATGGCACATTTCTCCATAAGCTACCTGGCATCGGATGAGAAGGGATAGGCTGGCGGAGAAGATGGTTATGATACCTGGCATCGGAGGAGAAGGGATAGGCTGGCGAAGAAGATGGTTACGATACCTGGCATCGGAGGAGTAGGGATAGGCTGGCGGAGAAGATGGTTACGATACCTGGCATCGGAGGAGAAGGGATAGGCTGGCGGAGAAGATGGTTTGCGATACCTGGCATCGGAGGAGTAGGGATAGGCTGGTAGAGAAGATGGTTACGATACCTGGCATCGGAGGAGAAGGGATAGGCTGGCGGAGAAGATGGTTCACGATACCTGGCATCGGAGGAGAAGGGATAGGCTGGCGAAGAGATGGTTATGATACCTGGCATCGGAGGAGAAGGGATAGGCTGGCAGAGAAGATGGTTACGATACCTGGCATCGGAGGAGAAGGGATAGGCTGGCGGAGAAGATGGTTATGATACCTGGCATCGGAGGAGAAGGGATAGGCTGGCGGAGAAGATGGTTATGATACCTGGCATCGGAGGAGAAGGGATAGGCTGGCAGAGAAGATGGTTATGATACCTGGCATCGGAGGAGAAGGGATAGGCTGGCGGAGAAGATGGTTATGATACCTGGCATCGGAGGAGAAGGGATAGGCTGGCAGAGAAGATGGTTATGATACCTGGCATCGGAGGAGAAGGGATAGGCTGGCGGAGAAGATGGTTATGATACCTGGCATCGGGAGGAGTAGGGATAGGCTGGCGGAGAAGATGGTTATGATACCTGGCATCAGAGGAGAAGGGACAGGCTGGCGGAGAAGATGGTTACTGATACCTGGCATCGGAGGAGAAGGGATAGGCTGGCGGAGAAGATTGCACATTTCCTCCATAAGCTCCTCTTGCTGGGTTATGATACCTGGCATCGGAGGAGAAGGGATAGGCTGGCGGAGAAGATGGCACATTTCCTCCATAAGCTCCTCTTGCTGGGTTACGATACCTGGCATCGGAGGAGTAGGGACAGGCTGGCAGAGAAGATGGTTACGATACCTGGCATCGGAGGAGAAGGGATAGGCTGGCAGAGAAGATGGCACATTTCCTCCATAAGCTCCTCTTGCTGGGTTATGATACCTGGCATCGGAGGAGAAGGGATAGGCTGGCAGAGAAGATGGCACATTTCCTCCATAAGCTCCTCTTGCTGGGTTACGATACCTGGCATCGGAGGAGTAGGGACAGGCTGGCAGAGAAGATGGCACATTTCCTCCATAAGCTCCTCTTGCTGGGTTATGATACCTGGCATCGAAGGAGAAGGGATAGGCTGGCGAAGAAGATGGTTACGATACCTGGCATCGGAGGAGTAGGGATAGGCTGGCGGAGAAGATGGTTACGATACCTGGCATCGGATGAGAAGGGACAGGCTAGCGGAGAAGATGGTTATGATACCTGGCATCGGAGGAGAAGGGATAGGCTGGCGAAGAAGATGGTTACGATACCTGGCATCGGAGGAGTAGGGATAGGCTGGCGGAGAAGATGGTTACGATACCTGGCATCGGAGGAGAAGGGATAGGCTGGCGGAGAAGATGGTTACGATACCTGGCATCGGAGGAGAAGGGATAGGCTGGTGGAGAAGATGGTTACGATACCTGGCATCGGAGGAGAAGGGACAGGGCTGGCTGAGAAGATGGTTATGATACCTGGCATCGGAGGAGAAGGGACAGGCTGCGGAGAAGATGGTTATGATACCTGGCATCGGAGGAGAAGGGATAGGCTGGCGGAGAAGATGGCACATTTCCTCCATAAGCTCCTCTTGCTGGGTTATGATACCTGGCATCGGAGGAGAAGGGATAGGCTGGCAGAGAAGATGGCACATTTCCTCCATAAGCTCCTCTTGCTGGGTTATGATACCTGGCATCGGAGGAGAAGGGACAGGCTGGCAGAGAAGATGGCACATTTCCTCCATAAGCTCCTCTTGCTGGGTTATGATACCTGGCATCGGAGGAGAAGGGACAGGCTGGCAGAGAAGATGGCACATTTCCTCCATAAGCTCCTCTTGCTGGGTTACGATACCTGGCATCGGAGGAGTAGGGACAGGCTGGCGGAGAAGATGGTTATGATACCTGGCATCGGAGGAGAAGGGACAGGCTGGCGGAGAAGATGGTTATGATACCTGGCATCGGAGGAGAAGGGATAGGCTGGCAGAGAAGATGGTTATGATACCTGGCATCGGAGGAGTAAGGGATAGGCTGGCGGAGAAGATGGTTATGATACCTGGCATCGGAGGAGAAGGGATAGGCTGGCGGAGAAGATGGTTACGATACCTAGCATCGGAGGAGAAGGGATAGGCTGGCGAAGAAGATGGCACATTTCCTCCATAAGCTCCTCTTGCTGGGTTACGATACTTGGCATCGGAGGAGAAGGGATAGGCTGGCGAAGAAGATGGCACATTTCCTCCATAAGCTCCTCTTGCTGGGTTACGATCACCTGGCATCGGAGGAGAAAGGGACAGGCTGGCGAAGAAGATGGTTACGATACCTGGCATCGGGGGAAGAAGGGATAGGCTGGCGGAGAAGATGGTTATGATACCTGGCATCGGAGGAGAAGGGACAGGCTGGCGGAGAAGATGGTTATGATACCTGGCATCGGAGGAGAAGGGACAGGCTGGCAGAGAAGATGGCACATTTTCCTCCATAAGCTCCTCTTGCTGGGTTACTGATACCTGGCATCGGAGGAGAAGGGACAGGCATGGCGGAGGAGAAGGATTCTGATCCACGCTGAGCGGAGAAGATGGTTATGATACCTGGCATCGGAGGAGAAGGGATAGGCTGAGCGGAAGAAGATGGTTACGATACCTGGCATCGGAGGACAAGGGACAGGCTGAGCGGAGAAGATGGTTACGATACCTGGCATCGGAGGACAAGGGATGAGGCTGAGCGGAGAGATGGTTA